>NW_027555514.1:53373495-53472934 GCF_003287225.1 Phascolarctos cinereus | reverse complement strand
AAACAAAGAAAGAATAACTGATTGGCAATGCAAATATCCAGAAAGTAAAGAATAATCTGGAAGAATGAAAGCAAGAAACAATAATTATAAAAAAAACATGATCTTCATCACACAAAACCTACTGATATCAGGAGATAACCTGAGGACTATAGGTCCCCCAAAAGAACACAAGTCAGAAAACCTGAACATGCCAATACAATAATAAACGATAATAATAAACTGGCCAAATCTTCTGAACACAGAAAGCAAAGCATTAACTGAAAGAACCTTCAGACTGCTTCTGGAAAAAAATCTTGTGCTGCAAACTCCAAGATTCACAGTAGTTATATTTAACAATTGCAATAACAAACAACAAATTCTGAAAGCAACCTGGAAGAAGACCTTTAAACATAAAAGGAAGGAAATCCAAATGACACAAGACTAGACATAAGACCCACTGGAAACCACAGCAGAGAATGTGATAACATGTTCTAAAAGAGCAAAGGAACTCAAGATACAACCCAAGGTAACATATCCTGCAGACTTAAGCCTAACCACTAATTTTTTTAAAAGATAGATGTCCCATTTAAAATAAGCATTCTTAAAAAGAAACCAGACTTGGACAAATTATTGCTTTTCAAATGCCCCAGACAATAGAAATACAAGAAAGATAAACACAGCAACCAAGCACAACAATAACAACAAATAATAGGGAAATCATTAAGAGATTTAATATAGTATATATATATATAGATGTATATATAGATATAGATATAGGTATATAGATATAGATAGATAGATAGATAGATAGATAGATAGATAGATAGATAGATAGATAGATAGATATAGATATATAAAAGGAGATAAGGGTGGAAGCAGAAGGCAAATAGAAATGATGGTTGGAGCAACAGGCCTAAAAATATTGGGACTAAACTTCCCAGCAGCCCATCCAAAGGTTGATAAATGTTTCTGTGGGATTACATTACAGATAGAAGGGCACATTAAAGGAAAAGGAAAAAGAAGAAGAGGGAAACATGTGATATACCTATATCAAGTCAAAGGTTAACAATGAATAATAGCTAGCAGTTATGTAGTGCTTTAAGTTTTGCAATGTTTTGTATCCATTATCTCATCTGATCCTCACAACAATCCTATTGAGGTAGGTGCTATTATTATTTGCCCATTTTACAGATGAGGAAATTGAGACTAAGAGAGGTTAAATGACTTGCCAATGGTCACACATGCCACAACTACCACTCTAAGATATTTTAAAATATAATTTAGTTGGTACCATATGTTTTATAGACGACCTTACGTTGTCAACTTTTACGTAGATCAAGGTACACTTGTCCTAAATCATAGTCAATATCCATGAAAAACAGAATTTCCATTTGTAGAAGTTCATGGAAAACTAGTTGGTTAATTTCCTTTACTCATATTTTATGACATGTAGCTTAAGATAAGAAAATGTTCCTCAGATGGAAAGTTGATACTATTTTATATGAGAATGGAACCCATGTTGCCTGATGATAATTAAGAAACATGAGAAAACAAGCAGCAAAAACATAATTGAACATTATATGTAAATACATGTGGCTAGTCTGCTGTGCATGGCTAGTAGGCTTCCATATGTAGTTCAAAGAGCTGGGTGTGCTAGCACCTGTTTCTAAGAAATAACCTATTTAGACTTTTCATAATCAAATGAAGCTACGTGTGTACAGGAACCCAACGCATAAGAGTGATAAGCAAATCAAGTTGGAATTAGATCCTTGGCCCAAAAAGAAGGCTTATAAAAGTTAAGTGTAAGAAAATTAAAATATATTATTTAGGAAAATGTAATTCTGAGAAACATAATCCAAAAATAATGGCACCAGTGTGAATAGGAACATCTTCCCTATCTCCAGGAAGTGTATATTTTTATCCAAGATTTTACTTTCAATTGCAGAATAAAAAGAACCTTTGGCTCATTGCAGAATAAAAAGAACCTTTGGCTCAATAAACACTAGAAACAGATTTCACTCACAAACAAGGGCACTCAGAAGCCAGAAATAGCTAAGAATAAGACCATATGGTTATTATTTAATGGCTAGACATATTAAAAGTTAGCATAGATGATGCATGTGGCACAAAGATTGTGATTTGGTGACATCTAGCTGAGCATGACCCTTATTGGCTTAACCTATAGATTCCTTTATCACAGGGCACTATCAGTAAGAGTGGCCAAAGGGGAAATTGGAACAACAGGCTCCACTATTACTACAAACTTTGTACTTTGCTCTTGGAAAGAAAAGACAATGTAGAAGGCTTTTTATTAGCGGTCTCTCCTCGTAAATACATATATATTCCAGGCCTAGATCTAGACAAAGAGATGATACCGATTCATTGTATTCCTCTCATCCACCCACTCTAATCTATAGGTCCAAAAAACTAAGCCTCTCAGCTTCTCCCCTAAACAGTACTTTATGACCATGAGCAGAAGTTTAATGTACTCCTAGCAACAGACAATATCTGTTCTCCAGGAACCAGTCTAACCAAGGATGGATAGGCTTATCAACACTCCAGGATGTCTATTTGGTGATGAGCTCTTCACCACAGCAACTCGTAAAACCAAGAAAAATACAAAGTGGCCCTTAGTACTCTAAAGCCCTTTTTGCTTCACTAGAGTGGCTGGAAAGGGGAAAGCAGGCAATAAGAATTATGCAATTTCTTAACATTGTTGTGGGCTGGTCCTAGCTCAGGTCAACTCTCTGATAGTTTAGGTCCAAAAAAAGGAAATTATATACTTGTATGTCACTTACCACGTGACCTAGCCATAGCAAGGGAAGAATATTCAACAAGGATATGAAAAAAGGATGCAGAATATTGGTTCAATTGAGCACAGCTCCCCCTACTCTGAATTGCCCATGTTTGTACACCAGCCACATATCAGAATGGGACTGGAGCTCCTTGTGGCATTTTGTGCTCAGAACAGAAAGTGACATCAATGGTCTGAGCCTGACAAAATTAAATCTCCAGGACAGTTTCAATACCTTTTAAGAAAGAACTAGGGGAGACAGGGTAGATATTCCTCCTACCACAAGCATCTATAAACTATAACTTAGCTATTGGTGCTTTAAATATGAGATCTTTGTCCAACGACGACGACAAGAAGATGGATATATCACTGGAGGAAATGGATCATATCACTCTTGATATTCTCACTATAAATGAAACTAGAGCTGATGACAAAAGGGATGGAGAGTCCCAGTACTCTACTGACATCCTTCAAATATTAAAGAACTCAGAGGAAGTTCTATCACATGTTGAGTAGAGAACCTGTGAAGGATTTAAAGCAGAATATAGGCAAGATGAGTAGGAAGGTTATGGGTTATAATATGCACCAGTGGAGGGAGTATTCACATTGATGAGATCAAAGATTTGTCCAAGTACTGAAGTCCTATTACATGGTAAAACCCCACCATAAATCCTTTCATAAAAAATTCTTTCTGTGTATAAATTATCACCCACTAAGCTTGCTCACTTTATGCAGTCAAACTTTTGTCTTAAAATGAGGCATGCTAATAGTTATAGGTTCATGGGTAGTGGTACAGGACTGGGTTTCATCAGGCTTGCCAGTATTTTGTGAGTGAGATATGAATAAGGAGAAAGAAGTTGCTCAGGGAGTGGGTAAGGAAAAAGACAAGACTTCTTGACACCTTTGTCGGTAGAGAGTCTCAAATTTTCTCAGTTCACAGAGCACTTAGTGTCTAAGCAATTTTTTCATGGTACCCTTAGTCCAAAAGAAATGCCCAATAGTTCAGTTTATTAAGTAGTGAGGTCAAAAATTCCCAATATCCCATGGTACTACTGTGAGTTCAGTACAGCACACAGTTTGGGAACTGTAGTTCTATGGCCATCAGGGCAGCCCCAGAACCCCAAAAGATCTAGGCCTCCTATGGTGCTTCCTACAATTTACTTTCCAGGATGTCCAATTTCCTATAACCAAAGACATATAGGTATCATATCCTGTTTATGAAGGGTCATTAGGAAACATCTGACCTTCTGTAGGGTTCAGGCATCTTCTTTAGCATTTATCCCTCTGAGTCTCATTATTATCAATGGTCCCCAAGCTTTGTTGCAATATCCTGGCAGCTGCACCTCCCACTTTGACAGAGGCTGGATTTTGTCCCATACTTGGAGCTCTCTACATCCCCAAAATCATATACCCTGGGCTGCCAGTTACATAATTTATTCATATGGCTGAGCTCTTTTCCTTCATTCCCCTTTGGTTGCAAACTGAACTCCAAAGGTGCCAAATATTCATTTCAAATATGGTGCCATTTTGCCTAAGGCCACTCTTGTCCAATATGATAGAGGTGCTTTTATGAGATAAAGGAGAATTGACACTAATGCCTTACAAAGATGATACTGTGAGAAATGGATGATGAAATAGTTGAGGATATACCTTTGATCTTGTGCCTTATAACCACACTGAACTGAGCACCAGCCTCATATTGGGGTTCAGGATCCACGTACATGGTATTTTATTCTTGGTCCACTTGGGGGAGCTAACACTACCAGACAAATTCTCAGACTAACAGTTAATTCCAAACAGGTGGGAATGCTTGGCATTCCATCCGTCTCTGAGGAGCTCTATGACTAGGGAAAAAGAGTTTGGTTTCCAGGAAAAGGGAATTGATAGAGGTCCTATGGCTGCTAGAAACTTCAGGGGATTCTAAAGGGAGAACAACCAGAATTCCTCTGAAATTCCATGACCTGCATTGGGATTCAGGCAGCTTTTGGATTCATTTCTTCTAGTTAGTAGAGGCTGCTAGTTGTGTATGCCAATGGCATCAAACTCAAATAGAAATGGAGCCACTAATTTGTACTTAACAATATATGTGGGCCACATTGACTAAGAAAACTACATATTAATGTTATCTATATTTTATTGTATTTTTAAATTTTATTTTGTTAAGTATGCCCCAATTTCATTTTCATCTGGAGCGAGACTCACTGAGGGAGTGTTGCAGAGAGTGTTTGGCAGTTCAGGTATATACCATATTGCCCCTTGTCATGTATCAACAAAAGGATGAACTAGATTTTGTGCATTATTTTCAAAAAACATTAATTATATTTACACCACCCTTTTGGAGAATTCATTACTTCCATTAGATAGGAAATAAAGGTATTACAAAGTTGTCGTTTTTAAGTCTTCTACCTCTTAATAATATATGATTTGATCCATGAGGTTTCTTCTCTATCAGTGCAGATGGCCACTTCCTCCACAGAAAATAGACGTGAAGACTGTCTGAGGTTTCTTCCACAGATATTAGGGCCTCAAAGCCTCTCACCTAGGAATGTGGATACTTACACTCTGGGATAGCTCGCTTTCTCCAACCTGTTCTTGATCCTTGTAGGTCTATATTTTCATAGAAGAAAAACTGCCAGACAGTTATAGTCAAATTTTCTCAGGCTCCTGGGGTTAACCCTGTTTTGAGGTAGAGAAGGGAAGGGGTACACTCTCCCCTGCTCACTGTCTCAGCTCTTGAGCACCCACTGATGTATTTCTATTTATATGTCAGCCACTCATAATAATAACACTTTTAAATCTTAAATGTAACAATTTTATAAGTAATAGGGTAAAAAAAAATAATAACATCACTTGTAATCATATTAAGCAAATTCAAGAATAAAAAAAATGACAATCTATACATAAAACTGGTCACATTTTCCTGCCAATACACTCAGTTTCTGTGAGGGGATGTGGGCAAACTCTTATTGTGCTTCAGTATAACTGGTTTCTTTTGTCATTCTATCATTTTATTTTATGCATTTTAAAAACATTATTCTGAGAAAGGGTCCACCTACTTCACCTGACTACCAAAGGGGTACTGGGACAAAAAAAAAGTCAAGAACCCTTATATGCTCTTCATTGTTTGTTTTTTCTTAACAATTTTTCAGGAACAAAAATATGTTGAAGCAAAGCATATGATCACTTAAACATATCTGCCTATGTTTATTGCTTTTAGTAAATTTTTAGTAAAAGATAAGAACACCATCTTATACATCTGTATAAGAAAAAATATAAAGAAAGGATGTGCAGCATATTTTTTTGCTTAAAAAAGCTTAGCCAGAAGTCAGCAAATCCAGCCTGGTGCCTATTTTTTATATCCCATGAGTTAAGAATGGTTTTTACATTTTTAAATATAGTTTTATTTTATTAAAAAGCCATTCTTAGCTCACGAGTCACACAAAAACAAGTGGTGAGCTGGCTTTGGCTCAGAGGCTGTAGATTGCAACCCATGGTTTAACCTAAAGCTCATTAAGCACCTTAACAAATATGTCACGATCAATACATTCACAAATGAGTGCAGTTTGGGATAAAATATAATGTCTGACCCACTTAACGAGTCTTACTCTACATTGCCACATGCTATCTTATCTTCTGCATCTTTTACACATTGCCCAATATTTTCTTATAGATTGATTTAAAGATCAGTATCTTCTATTATGTGTAGCTGCTTCTCCTGTTTGAAGGCTACATGGCTAGTTAGTCAGGATATAGAACTGAGTTTACCTCTCAATGCAAATGGCATTTTAAAAAAACATTCATTTGCTATGTCAAGGTGTCAATTTCAGGTAAACTTCAAACATATGCTTGATTTATGTGCCATGATAAAAATCAATGGGTATAAAATCTCCCACTTTAGAATTTATTCAGACATCAATATTCTTTTTAGCTGGTTATGTGAAAACTGTTATCTATTTAAACTCAATGAAGAGCTCAAAGGGAACACATATATACAGGAGTAAAGCAACATTTGCTCACAATGAAACTGTAGAGGAGGATAGGAACACAATATGTCAAGGGAAGAGACTGCATGTTCTAGGTATTACATCATAAACTTGGTAGAGGAATCTAATAACATATTTCAGATTGGTGCAATGTGGAAGCATTTTGGTGCTTGAGAAATAGTTTTCCTTTATTTTTCACAAAAAATGACTTTTCATCAGATCAATTGTTTTCCAGCATGAAATATCCCATTAGTACAAACATGGTACTGAACACTATAAAAAAATGCACCTCCAGTGAGAAGACAATGCAGTCTGTGATACACTTTGCTGTCATTCAACCTAATAGAGTAACACTGAAGGTCTCACAGGCTCATCCATTTCTTGTCACCCAATGAAGGCCAGGATTCCTTTCAATTGGATTTTATAGGATGAATGTGAGGCATTTTTTATTGTACTTAAATTCAATTCAATTCAACAAACATTTGTAAGTGCTTACTATGTGCCAGGTACTATGTTAGGCACTATAAATAGAAAAGCAAAAATATAACAGTCCTACCCTTGAGAAGTTTATATTCTCCCTTACTTTGGTTATTCATTAATTTGCATTATTTAGAATTATATATGCTCTGCTGCACAAGATGAAAGCTCTTTCTAGTCCTATATCATGTGTGACCCTCTAAAACATCCTCATTATATATAAATACATATATGTGTATAAAATGCTTTAGTGAGGTGATAGCAAACTCAAATAGAAATGGGGGCCACTAATCTGTCTGACTTAATTTTAAAATGTAATATGTTCTATGTTTTATTGCATTATTATTTTGTTAAATATTTCCCAAATACAGTTTAATCTTGTCCATGCTGCTTTAGGAAGTGTTGTGGGCCATATATAGCCTTCAGGCTATATGCATGAGACCTCTGTTTTAGAAGATCATAGTATGTGGTATGTATGCACATATGTACAAATACACATATATGTAACCTATGTGTATTTTATATACATATGTGTGTATATAATACATGTACAAGATGTCCCAAAAGGCTTAATACAGTTTTAAGCCCTAACCTGACATAGCTTAAAATCACCTTTTTAAAGAAGCCTTAAATAGTTTTAAATACTTCAGTTTTAACAGCTTAAAATTTAACTAAGCCTTTTAGAACACCTTGTATATATTTGTTATCAAAACGTATGAAAATAACACCTTACTTTTTTGTTACATTTCCTCTAAGACAACCTGTGAGGCAGCATGTTTGTTATTAGCAAATACTAGAGCACTAGACCTGGATTCAGAAAAGGCCCAGGTCAAAACAGAAGTAAATAACTCTGATAATTGAGGTTGTTGTGAGAAAAGCATTTTGAAAACTGTATGTGTCTTTCCTTCAGTGGGACAGGTCTTCCCTCCTTTAGGGCATCTCTCTGGATCTATGACCATGTCATCCACACTTCCTTATCCCATGCAGTTCTCATCCTCGTTCTCTCATACACCCTCCACAGAAAATATACTCAGAGTAACAGTTGGTTTTTTATCATTAATACCCTTTTGGGCTGCGAGAGAATAGAAATAATAAACATTTTTAAATTTCTAAAAAAACTAAAACAATCCACTTAAATCCTTTGTTAGACTATACTCTGGGTGCAGCTTCAGAGAAAAATATAGAGACTAACATTTGTTTGTAACTAAAATTTCTGACTATACTTGTTAGAGCTGTATGGAACCTTAGAAACATTATATAGTCCAACCCCTTCACTTACAGGCAGGGAAACTGAGGACCAAAGAGGTTAAATCATCCAGTCAAATCTAAGATCCTTAGAGCAGAGGCTATTTCATTTTTCCTTTCTCTCCCCACTGCCCAACACAAATGCCTTGAATGTAACTGGTTCTTTAAAATGTTCATTGAATTTTATTGCCAAAGTCACCCTGGTAGCAGCTTACAGGGTCAGGATCTAAACTGAGGCAATCTCATTTCATACAAGAATAGCTAGAATTGATAGCACTTTGGGTCTGCAAAGAGCCTTACAAACATTATCTCATTTTATCTTTACAACAACCCCTGTGCTATTATTATCCTCATTTTCCTGATGATGAAACTTAGGTCAAGAGGGTGAAATGGCTTGCCTAGGGTCACACAGCTAGGAAGTATCTAAGGCCAGATTTGGACTCAAGTCTTCCTGATTCCAGGTAAAATTGTCTATATAGTGCATCACCACGCTGCCTCCACATCCAGTACTCCTTCCACCATGAAAATAGAGGACATGTTTAGAAAAGAACTTTACTACAGGAAAATCATAATAACACATTTGTATAACACTTTAATATTTATCAAAACAATCCTAAGTATTTGGGATTATACGTTATATTAGCTGCCTTTGCTGTGAGGAAACTGAGGCTCCAAGAAGTAGAGTGACTTGCCCATGGCCACACAGACAGTCAGTATCAATGGTGAGATAAGACAGGTGTGTCCTGGCTTCGAGTTCAGTCCATATTAGGCTGGACTTCGAAATATTATTCAAACAAGTACAGTGTGACAATGCAGAATGACTCTTGAGAGTTTGTTACTGCTCTGCCATCTGTGACCAAAAGTCTCTTCAGAATTCTTTCAAATTTATTACCCAAAGTTATGTCTATGATAGGAAAAGAGAAGAAAAATTTGGCACTCTTCCACTAAGAGAACATCTGCATTCATTTTAAGGAAGTAAGAGCCAGCTCCTTGATTTTAATACTAAAAATGTTTTAAACTGCCATAATGCAGAAATGCAGGTATCTATTATTCTAACATAAGACCACAGGAAGCATAAATTGAGGGTAATAGTGCCAAGATTGGTTGGAACAAATGTGTTCTTGTAAAATCCTGTTTTGTTTTGTTTTGTTTTTAAAGAAAAGAGTTTGGAAGATTTGTGTAGTGAATCAAGTAACAAATGTTGGACTTAGCATTCACATTTTCAGAACTGGGTTAGTTGAAACCACAGCAGAACTTTTAAGGTAAATAGTTGCCTCAGTAGGACCTCACTTCGCTACATACTAACAACGTATTCTGTCTGAGTCTGGTTGTAATAAGATTAAGATGAATGCTGCCCTGAGATAGGCAACTGGCAGCTGGGTAGGGAAGGGAGAGTGTGGTGTTCAGTGGCTTTCAGATATTTTTAGAGAATCTATCAATCATTCAAAAGTATTTATGCAGGATCTACTATGTGCCAGTGACCATGTTGGGCACTGGCAATAAAAAGACATAAATGAAATGATCATTGCTTTCAAGGACCTTACATTAAATAGAGGGAAACAACACATACATATTTAAGAATATACAAAATAAATACAAAGTAATTTGTGGGCAAAGCAGGAACAGATGGAGGAATTAGGAAAGACTTCCTATAGATCATTGCTTTTTTGTTGAAATTTGAAGGGAACTATGGATTCTAAGACGTGGAGATGAGGATGGAGAGCATTCCAGTTACATGGGAGAAACAGTTCAAAGAAACAGAGATGGGAGAAGGAGCTTGGTATGTGAAAGACAGCAAGAAGGCCAGTATAACTGGACGAAAGAGCATATGAAGGGGAGTAATGTATAAAGAGGCTAAAAAGGTATGATGTAATTAGGTTATAAAGGGTTTTAAATTCCCATGAGGGGCATTTCTATTTGATCCTAGAGACAACTGGGTGGTCCTGGAGTTTCTTCATCCCTGGAGTAGCCTAATCGGAGCAATAAACAGCAAAATTTTGCTCCATCTCATCTAGGATGTAAGTGTACAAGCTAGGAAAAATTGTTGAAGGAATGAGATGGTTTGTGGAGAAATGGCCTTATAAAAATGTTTTGATTAAACACTGACTTTTTTACTATTTCTAGTTTTCTAGTAATTCAAAGAGGTTACTGTCTGTTATTATATGCAGAGACATCCTCTACTAACATTTTCCCTCATAAGGGTTCTTATAGACTTGGATAAAGGTCTGGCAAGTTTTTTCCAAGCTGGAAATATTCAGGGTATGGGCTTGGGGCCCAACAGAATATCTTTCAAACCAAGGCCAGTCTAGCTTGATCCAGAGAGGACTGTCACCAGATTAGCTCCAGAGTGATGAGTTCTTCAGCCACAGATACTCTCCAAGATTGTCTGCTACAATCTCAGAAGAGCTGGGATATGCATCTGCCTCAGCAAAAGAGTGCCTACGCCAAAGAAACCACAGATCCTTGTATTAAGTAAGTACACACACACACACACACACACACACACACACACACACACGTATATTTCACAGTCAGTGAACAAAAATAGATGCATTTTTTTTCTCAACAATTCATCTATTCTTAAAAAACAAACTATTATTTGTACTGTCCTTTTATAGTTTGTTGGTCCTGGACCAACACATAGCACAGCATGAAGATTCATACTTTTTCCTTGAATTGTCCATATAATCACATTCTCTTTTAGCTTACATGAGAATATGTGTACTTTTTTTTATTGCATATTGTTCCTTACAATGAAAGAGGATAACTAACTCTCTTAAATAACCTTTAAGTAGTATCTCCTCAAAATGATTATTTTTAAAACTTCAAACTTTCCATCACAAAATTTTTTCTTGCTACTTTTTTGCTCTTGGTTCGAGTCTGTATTTTTTTCCCCTTATATAGAAAATAAACATTTACCACAAAAACACATTAATGCATTCTTAGGTTGCTAATTTAAAAGCAATAGAGTCATAAAATTCAAAGGTAAGACTCCCTTATGACCTATAATTTGGCCACATGATAAATATAAGACAAGGCATAAAAACAACATTGTAATAACATCTTTTTGCATATGTGGAAGACTCCATGTTACAAATAATGTTGGAAAGAGCCATAATTTAATATTTAATCACTGGAAATATAAATTCTCAAACACAACTTTTTGATACTAGAGTTTAGGGTTTTTTTCTTTCTTTTATTTTTCCTCTAATACAATGATGAATAAATACAATTTATATTGTTACACCTCCCTCTACTGGCAAGAAGAAAATTTTCAGGCAATTTACAAATAAATAGTTACTGTTGGATTTCTGACATGGACTAGTGTATCACCCTATAAGCAGTATTTTGTGTGTGTGTGTGTGTGTGTGTGTGTCTGTGTGTGTGTGTGTGTCTATGTGTGTGTGTGTGTGTTTTAAGATAAATGTGGTCCATCCTATACTTGTACATTTTTCACTAAAACCAAAAAGCTCATGAAAAACAGTAAATCCTCAGAGAGTTAAGAGGTTCAATTTAAAGGAGGAAGGGAAGTATTTGTTAAATGCCTACTATGTGCAAAATACTATGCTAAAACATTGAGCTTTACAATATTACCTCATTTGATCCTCACAACAATCCTGGGAGGTATCAAAGGAAAAAATAAAAGGTCAACTGTTTAAATAAATTTCATCCAGGTTCAAGTATTTGAAAGTAACATTTCCTTAAATGTACCATGTTGTCTTCTTTATTAGACTATAACCTACCTAAGAATAGGGATTTTGTAATAAAAATTGATTGATTGATTGTCTATTCTTTAAATATGTTCCCAAAACACGTAGTGCATTGTTATATACTCTACATTTACTGCTCTGGGAACTCCCTCCACTGATGGAGGTTGGCAATCCATCTGTAGTCTATAGTTTTAGGAAGGTGAATGGGGTACTGAGATGTTAAGTGACTTGCCCATTGTCATTCTGCCAGTATGAACTTGACCCAAAGTCTTCCTGACCCCAAAGCTGGCTCGCTCTCTCTTACTCGCTCTCTCTCTCTCTCTCTCTCTCTCTCTCTCTCTCTCTCTCTCCCCACTACACCATACTGCTTCACCACATGGACACATTGTACCTTCTGACTTCTCTCTCTCTTTGCCCTACAACCCAAATGAATTATTTCTCTGATTTTGGCTTCATGATCATTTATTAAGGATCTTTTGTCTGTGTAATCAACTTCAAATTCCTCTGTCTGGGATTCAGGATTTTCGCAAACCAATCCTACCTAATCAACTCAAGCTTATGTTTCACTATTTCCCAGCCCAACATTAACCCCTTCCTTTTTGGCAGGCCAGTTTCCTTATTACCCCTATACATGCCATACAAACAGCCAAGAGGCTGCTTTGACTCATTCTATTCCTCCTCCATGAAATGTCTCTGACTTCCTCCCCACCAAGTCCTACAGCTTTTTGAGGTCTGCTGCAAATCCCCCTGTCAACATAAAGGCCTGTGACTTTAGGACCCTACAACAGTCTTCTCTTTCTCTGGATTCATACAATATTTATCAGAGACTTTGAGGTAACTGAGAGGTCATTTGGTCCAACCCCCTCATTTCGCAGATGAGGAAAATGAGGCCCAGAGAAGCTAAGTCACTTGGCCAATGCTACACAAGTACTATCAAAGATAACTTTGAACCCACACCCATTGGTTCCAAAGTCAGGGCTCTTTCCACTGTACCATATTTCTTCCTACTCTAGAGGACATCATTTAGGCACCTGATCACTGTACCAGGTTGACTGTTCTTAAACTGATTTTAAGTATCCGTCTTATCTCTCAAGGTTGTTTAGTGGCTCAGTAGATACAGTGCTAGACTTGGATTTAGGAAGACTTGGTTTCTAATCTTGCCTCAGATATTTATTAACAATGTAACTGAAAAAGTTACATAACTTCTTTGAGTCTTAGATTCCTCCCTGCAAAATAAAGGAAATGATGGCATCTACCAGGATAACACCATAACTGTTGTGAGGATCAAATGAGATAATGCAGGTAAACTTTAAAACAATAAATACATGCTAGCAATTATGATGGTGATGATGATGACCAGCCCTTCAGGAGTAAAGAACATTTCTACCACTTTTTTGCATCTAATAATACTTAACACAGTTCTCTGCACACAAGAAATTCTAAATAAATGCTTGTTGGCTCAGCTATTACTCTTCTTCTCATTACCGGCCCCTATCATATTGAAATGGGTTCCCTCCCTCCCTGTGATATTGTCAGCTTCAGAAAAGAGCATCAATTCCTGTAGGCCTCTCAGTTCCAGAAAGTTACTGCTTTAATAAAGCTACCCCTTTGTTTAACAGAAGTTCACTGAGAAGGATTCTAATGTGAAAGAATCCGTTAATTAAGTCACAAATCCCCTCCACAGGACAGCCCTCCTGGAATGTTCCAGCTTTAAGGGGTTTATCCTCCCCTCTCAGGCACCGGAGACTTCCTGCCCGCCCTCCTGGACATGTTATAGCTCTCCCTTTTAGAACTCTAATGCCAGAAAATAGTCAGCATTTTTCTAGGCTCAATATTAACCAGATGGTGTGAAAAGAGACTTTAATGAAAGCAAAGAATGTAAGCAAAATGACCAGAACAAGCAAGTTGCACATAATCTTCTTGTATGAAAGGCAGACGGTGTGATATAATCTAGTCCAATCTAACAAGTATTTATTAGATGCATACTATGAAGGCACTGGGGACACAGACACAAACCAAGAAATGTCTCTGCTCTCAAGTAGCTTATACTCTAGAAGGCGAGGAGACTACAATATAGAATTGCATATGGTAAAAAGAGCTTCATCTCTTCATTATCTCCAGCTTATCTTGTGCATATCTTATTTGTACATATTTGTTTTCATGTTGTCTCCCCCATTACATTTTGAGCTCCTTGAAAACAGAGACGATCTTTTCCCTTTCTTTGTAGCTCCAGGATTTAGCAGAGTGCTTGGCACACAACAGGTGCTTAATAAATGACTATTGACTGACTAAGAGTCACATTTGAATCCCACCTAAGCCAGCCGCATGACAATGGCCAATTCATATTACTTCTCTCAGAGCCTCAGTTTCCTCTTCTGTAAAATGGGGATAATAATACTTATACACCAGGATTTTGTAAAGGGAAGCATTTTTTAAAAGTAGTATATGAATGTATAAAGAACACTGTATCTGAGATCATATCCCACCTTTGATACTTACTAGTTGTGCAACCATGGGCATCACATAACTTCCCTGTACTTCAGTATCCTTATCAGTAAAATAAGGGAGAAGGGAGTTGGACTAAACATCTGAGATCCTATGATATGGTAAGGACCTACTATGTACCAGACACTGCACAAGGCACTTGGGATGACTGAATCTTTCCTCTTCCTTATTCCCCAAATAAAATCAGCCATGACCTTTTGTTAATCCTTCTTAGCTATTTATCATATTCTTTATGTTCTTGTTCTCATCATCTGGCTGTCAAGTCTAGAATTATCACAACAATCTTAAAACTGACCTATTACACTAGTCTTCCCTTCTTCCATATGAAGCACTCTGACCTGAATGATGTGCTCAAACATTACTTTCATTAGATCAGTCCTCCAGTGGATAGGGCTTTTAATTGTTCCCAAGACAAGCCAAATCAACAAGTACTTCATTAGGTCACTTACTATGTGCCCAGCCCTGAACTAAGAACAGTTGTTATTGTTTGTCCTTTCTTCTCAAAGAGGACCATGACATCAAGGAGGTGATACCAAGATCTGCAAGTGAATTGGATTTAAGTGAGGGAAAGCTGTGCAAAGTCAACAGACTCACATTCGCCTCCAGACCCACCTGGGTCCAGCTGCAAGATATAGATTGGAAAGGGAAGAGAAGAGAGGAAAGAAAAAGAAGGAAGAAAGAAAAGAAAGGACTTCTGTTTCTAGGAGCCAAGATGGTGGAGTAAAAAGGTAGTCACTTTCACTCTCCCCTGTCAACCTCTGAAAACCAGAAAATATCACCCCAGGAAAAAACCCTGGAACAACTGAACTAGAAGAAAGATGGGGAACAGCAGTGCAGCAGCCCAGCAAATGGGTCTCACAGTGCCTCAGCAAAAATAAGGGAAGCAGTACCACAAAGAGCCCCAGGTGGATAAGCACCCGATAGCATTCATCTGAAAGGAGCTGAAGAAAGCTAAAGGAAAGGAAAAGCAGGCAACCTAGAATTGCCTGAAAGTTCCAGCCTTGCTGATTCCAGCCCAACACGAGGTAAGCTGCCAGAAACACAGCCTCCAATTGCCAAATAAGAGGCCCCAGCACACAAAGCCAGTGACCAAGACCTAGGCTCCCAACACAAGAAGCTTGGGTCAGTGCCCTCTGTTCCCCAGCAGGAGAGCTCAATCTCTTTAAAGGCCAGGGAATAAAGAAACACCATGAGTAAAAAAAATGTACCATAGATTCATATTATGAAAGAGTGAAGATCAAGACAGAAATTCTGAAGAGGACAACATTGTCAACAAACCCACATCTGCAACAACAAAAGGGAATATGAACTGGTCTGAAGCCCAAAAAGCCTTCTTAGAAGAGCTCAAGAAGGATTTTAAAGTCAAATGAGAGAGGTAGAAGAGTCCTTCAAAAATACAATTGGCCAATTGGAAAAAAATACACTGAAGAAAACAAGTCCCTAAAAACACAATTGGCCAATTGAAGAAGTACAAAAACTAACAGAAGAAAACAATCTGTTAAAAACTAGAATTGGACAAATGGAAACTAATGTCTCTATGAGAGAGCAAGAATCAGTCAAACAGAAACAAAAAAATGAAAAAATAGATGAAAATAAAATACCTCATCGTAAAACAACACCTGGAAAATCGATCAGGAGAGACAATTTAAAAATTATTGGACTACCTGAAAATCATGATGAAAAAAAGCCTGGACAGTATCTTTCAGGAAATCATAAAGGAAAACTGCCTGAAGTCCTAGAACCAGAAGGGAAAATAACCATAGAAAGAATCCACCGATCACCACCTGAAAGAGATCCCAAATTGAAACAGCCAAGGAATATAATAGCAAAATTCCAAAATTACCAGATGAAAGAGAAGGTGCTGCAAGCAGCCAGAAAGAAACAATTTAAATATCATGGAACCACAGTCAGGATTACACAGGACCTTGCAGCTTCTACATTAAAAGACCACAGGGCATGGAACATGATATTCCATAAGGCAGAGGAGCTTGGATTGCAGCCAAGGATCAATACCCAGCAAAAATGAGCATCATTTTTCAAGGGAGGAGATGGATATTCAATGAAATAGGGACTTCCAAACTTTCCTGATAAAAAGACCAGAGCTCAACAAAAAATTTGATCTTCAAGTACAGGACTCAAGAAGGACATAAAAAGGTAAATGGGACAGAAAGATACAATATGTTTAATAAGGGGGGGTGTTTAAACCCTACAAGGGAATATGACACTTGCAACCTTGAGAACATGTATTGTTATTACACCATTTAAAGGAGTATACATAAAGAGGGTGGATGTTAGTTGACTTTGATGTAATGATAAAAAAAAATCTAATCAAGTGGGTTAAATGGATCCAAATAAGTGGATCAATCTGATCTTAGAAAATGTACTGAGAAAGGAGGAGGCAGACAAGGGTAAATTACATTACAGGAAAAGACACAAAATCCTATTACAGCAGAGGGAAAGAAGGGAGGGGGTGAGCATTGTTTGAACCTTACTCTCATCAGATTTGGCTCAAGAAGGGCATAACATAATCAGTTAGGTATAGAAATCTAACTTGCCCTATAGGCAGTAGGAGGGAAAAAGGGAAAGAAAAGGGAGGGGGAAGGGAGGGAAGAAGCAGTAAAGTAAAGGGGAAGAAAAGGGAAAGGGATAATAAAAGGGAGGAGGGACTGAAGGAGACGGTGGTCAAAAGCAAAACACTAGTGAAGGGGGAAAGGAAAAAGGAGAAAGAAAAGCATAAATGGGGGGAAAAAAGGATGGAGAAAAAGACACAGATAGTAATCATAACTGTGAATGGGATGAACTCTCCCATAAAACAGGAAATGGATTGCAGAATGGATTAAAAACCATAATCCTACAATATGTTGTTTACAGGAAACACATTTGAAAAAGAGTGACACATACAGGGTAAAGGTAAAAGGCTGGAGTGGAATATATTATGCTGCAGCTGAAGTAAAAAAAGCAGGGGTAGTGATGCTGATCTCAGACAAAGAAAAAGCAAGAATATATCTAATCAAAAGACAATGAAGTAATATCATTACTAAACATATATGCACCAAATGGTATAGCTTCCAAATTCTTACAGGAGAAATTCAGGGAGTTACAGGAAGAAACAGACAGCAAAACTATACTAGTGGGGACCTGAACCTCCCTCTCTGCACTAGATAAATCTAACCACAAAATAAACAAGAAAGACGTTAAGGAAGTAAATAGAACATTAGAAAAGTTAGGTATGATAGACCTCTGGAGAAAACTGAATGTGGATAGAAAGGAATATACTTTTTTTCTCGACAGTACATGGCACATACACAAAAACTGACCATGTACTAGGGCATAAAAACCTCACAATCCAATGCAGAAAGGCAGAAATATTAAATGCATCCTTTTCAGATCATGATGCAATAAAAATTATATGTAATAAAGGGCCATGGAAAGATAGACTAAAAAATAATTGGAAACTAAATAATCTAATCCTAAAAAATGATTGGGTCAAACAACAAATCATAGAAACAATCAATAATTTCATTCAAGAGAATGACAATAATGAGACAACATACCAAAACTTATGGGATGCAGCGAAAGCAGTTCTTAGGGGAAGTTTTATATCTCTAAATGCTTACATAAATAAAATAGAAAAAGAGGAGATTAATGAATTGGGCATACAACTAAAAAAACTAGAAAAAGAACAAATTAAAAATCCTCAACTAAACACTAAATTAGAAATATTGAAAACCAAAGGAAAAATTAATAAAATTGAAATTAAGAAAACTATTGAACTAATAAATAAAACTAAGAGCTGGTTTTATGAAAAAAACAATAAAATAGATAAACCTTTGGTTAATTTAATTAAAAAAGAAAGAAGAAAACCAAATTACTAGTATCAAGAATGAAAAGGGTGAAGCTACCACCAAGGAAGAGGAAATTAAAACAATAATTAGGAATTATTTTGCCCAACTATATGCCAACAAATTTGACAATCTTAGTGAAATGGATACATATTTACAAAAATATAAATTGCCCAGATTAACAGAAGAGGAAGTAAAATACTTAAATAACCCCATCTCAGAAAAAGAAATTGAACAAGCCATTGATGAACTCCCTAGGAAAAAATCTCCAGGGCCAGATGGATTTACATGCAATTCTATCAAACATTTAAAGAACAATTAATTCCAATACTATATAGACTATTTGGGAAAATAGGTGAAGAAGGAGTCTTACCAAATTCTTTTTATGATACAAATATGGTGTTGATACCTAAACCAGGAAGAGTCAAAATAGAGAAAGAAAATTATAGACCAATTTCTCTAATGAATATAGATGCAAAAATTTTAAACAAAATACTAGCAAATAGATTGCAGCAACTTATCACAAGAATAATACACTATGACCAGGTAGGATTTATACCAGGAATGCAGGGTTGGTTCAATATTAGGAAAACTATCAGCATCATTGAGCATATCAACACCAAAACCAACAGAAACCACATGATCATCTCAATAGATGCAGAAAAAGCTTTTGATAAAATACAACACCCATTCCTATTAAAAACACTAGAAAGCATAGGTATAAATGGAGTCTTCCTTAAAATAATAAATAGCATCTATCTAAAACCTTCAGCAAGCATTATATAATGGGACAGGCTAGAAGCATTTCCAATAAGATCGGGGTGAAACAAGGATGTCCATTATCACCACTGTTATTCAATATTGTACTGGAAACTTAGCTTTAGCAATAAGAGAAGAAAAAGAAATTGAAGGCATTAGAATAGGGAAAGAAAAACAAAGCTATCACTCTTTGCAGATGACATGATGATATACTTAGAGAATCAAGTAAAAAACTACTTGAAATAATAAAAACTTTAGCAAAGTTGCAGGCTATAAAATAAACCCACATAAATCATCAGCATTTCTATATATTACCAACAAAGCCCAACAGCAAGAGATAGAAAGAGAAATCCCATTTAAACTTACTGTAGACATTATAAAATATTTAGGAGTCTACCTCCAAACAAACCCAGGAACTCTATGAACACAATTACAAAACACTTTTCACACAAAAAAAATCAGATCTAAATAATTGGAAAAACATCAGCTGCTAATATGTAGGCCAAGCTAATATAATAAAAATGACAATCCTACCTAAGCTAAGTTACTTATTCAGGGCCATACCAATCAAACTACCAAAAATTATTTTATAGAGTTAGAAAAAATAATAACAAGATTCATTTGGAAAACAAAAGGTCCAGAATATCAAAGGAACTAATGAAAAGAAATGCAGGGGAAGGTGGTGTAGCAATTCCAGATCTTAAATTGTATTATAAAACAGCAATCATCAAAACTGCTTGGTACTGGCTAAGAAATAGGGAGGTGGATCAGTGGAATAGGTTAAATATGCAAGACACAGTAGTCAATGACTATAGTAATCTATTATTTGATAAACCCAAAGACCCCAGCTTCTGGGATAAGAACCCACTCTTTGAAAAAAATGCTGGGAAAACTGGAAAAGAGTATGGCAGAAACTAGGCATAGACCCAAATCTCACACCATATACCAAAATAAAGTCAAAATGGGTTCATGACTTAGATATAAAGGCTGATACCATAAGTAAACTGGGAGAACAAGGAATAGTTTACCTATCAGATCTATGGAGAACAGAAGAATTCATGACCAAACAGGAGATAGAGAACATTATGAAAAGCAAAATGGATAATTTTGATTACATTAAATTGAAAAGTTTTTGCACAAACAAAGCCAATGCAACTAAGATTAGAAGGAAGGTAGAAAATTGGGAAAGAATTTTTACAAGCAGTCTCTCTGATAAAGGCCTCATTTCTAAAATATATAGAGAATTAAGACAAATTTATAAGAACACAAGCCATTCCCCAATTGATAAATAGTCAAAGGATATGAACAGACAGTTCTCAGATGAAGAAATTAAAGCCATCTATAGTCATATGAAAAAATGCTCTAAATCATTATTGATTAGAGAAATGCAAATCAAAACAACTCTGAGGTACCACATCACACCTATCAGATTGGCCAACATGACAAAACAGGAAAATGATAAATGTTGGAGAAGATGTGGGAAAATTGGAACACTAATACATTGTTGGTGGAGTTGTGAAATGATCCAACCATTTTGGAGAACAATTTGGAACTATGCCCAAAGGGCTACAAAAATGTGCATACCCTTTGATCCAGCAATAGCACTTCTAGGGCTATATCCCAAAGAGATCAAACAAATGCGAAAAGGACCCACATGTACAAAAATATTCATAACAGCCATGTTGTGCGATGATTAATATTGATAAACTTAACCCTTCTCAGCATTACAAGTATCTAAGACATCTCCAGAGGCCTCGTGATAGAAAATGCTATCCACTTCCAAAGAAAGAACTATGGAAGTTGAATCACTATCACTTTTTTCTCTTCTGTTGAGTTTTGTTTCCTCTTTCCAATGGTTCCTCCTATAGGTTTTAATTTTTACTTACAACTTCACTAATGTGAAAATATATTTAATAGGAATGTAAATGTATAGCCTATATCAGATTGTATGCCATCTTGGGGAGGGTGGTGGGAGGAAGGGGGAGAAAAATTTTAAACTCGAAAGCATACAGAAGTGATTGTTGATAAATGAAAATAAATTAATAAAATTTTAAGAAAAAAGAAAAGGAAGGAAGAAAAAAAAAAGGAAGGAAGGAAGGAGAAGGAAGGAAGGAAGAAGGAAGGAAGGAAGGAAGGAAGGAAGGAAGGAAGGAAGGAAGGAAAGAAGGAAGGAGCTGTGTTGCCCAACTGGCCAGTTCCATTTGGGTGGAATGTACTGCTATTCACAGAGGTTGTTGTTTGTCCTTCTTTCTCAAAGAGAGCCAATTGTTCAAATCTGGCCTCAGACACATACTAGCTGTGTGACCATGGGCAAGTCACTTAACCATCTTTGCCTCAGTTTCCTCATCTGTAAAATGAATTGGAGAAGGAAATGGCAAAACACTCCAATATCTTTACCAAGAAAATCCCAAGTTGAGTCACAAAGAGTAAAACATGACTAAAAAATTAACAGTTGAAAATTATGTCCATGTACTACTAAAGTAATGATTATTTACATGATAAAACACATAAAATAGACATTTAAAAGGATGAGATATAGATTAAATGATATTTGATCCTAAAGCTAATAGGGAGCTACTAGAATTTTCTGAAGAAGAGAGTGACATGGTCAGACCTATACTTCAAGAAAATCAGTTCAGCAGCTGTGTGGAGGATAGATTGGAAAAAGGAGTGATATGGTAGGAGACCAATTAGCAGTCTACTGCAATAGTCTAGATAAGAGGTAATGAGGGCCTAAACTAGGGTGGTGCCTAAACTAGGGTGGCAACTATGAATAGAGAAAAGGGGAAAGAATCAAGAGATGTTTTACTGACAGAAATGGGAGCTTTGGCAACTTATTGGATATCTGAGAGGAAAGAGAATGAGTATTTGAAAATTACACTAAGGCTTTGAACCTAAGTGACCACAAGGATTATGGTGCTCTTGACAGTAATAAGAAAGTTTAGAATTGGTGGGACTTTTGGAGGAAATATAAAATTTGATTATAACCTCAGTGAAGATCACAATCCATCCATGACTGCTCATCCTATGCTATTCTGTTCTATCCAAAATTTTTTAAAAAATGAAGGCAGGGTTCTTTTTCCCAGGCTACTGCTTCAGAACTCAGAACTTGCCCTCAGAGAGCACCTGACATTGCCACATAGTGATCTTCAAGTTAGGGAGTATGTAGGGACATGTGGAGGGATTTCCCAATGGTACCTTTGTAGTTGCTGTGGGTTCTTGTGTAGTGCTTAGGTTATAATTTCCCCACAGGCCCAACAAAGGGTTCAGAAGGTGGAAAAGTTGGGAGTTTGCAACGTAAAGGGAGTGGGGTGAAGTTAGGTTGAGAGTTGAAGCTGAAAAATTAGCATAGCTATAGCTGTGTTGAGTACATGTTCTACTACTGTGGGGAAAGCAGTAGGTAACCCATCTTCCCATTCTCAGACTGGATGATCACATTCCCTTTATACTCATATCACAGCCATTTAGGGGTTAGGACATAGCCACTACTTTGGAGTCCACCTACCTAAAAATCAAAGGTAAACTCCTTGCATTGATTTGGGCCCAAATGATCTTCCCAACTTATCCTTCATTGTTTTCCTTTAATAACCCTCCACTCCAATCAGACTGGACTCTCAATGTCCCTAAAAAAACATATTGCAAGTTTCAGCCTTCTTGACTTTGTTAACACCATTTCCACTACCCAAAATGTTTTCCCAATTGTTCTGCACATCTCTAAATTCAAATTCTACTGCAAAGTCCAACAGAGGTCCCAACTTCTCCATGAAGCTTCCTTTATGAGTACAGCCCATGGTGCTGCCTTCCTTCTCTGAGCTACAGTACCATTCATAGAACTTTATCATAACCCAAGGGAATCTAAGACCATAGGGCTTAACAAGGAGTGCAGGGTAGTTTTTGCTAGTCACCAGAAAGCTACCTAAAGCACAGACTATATCCCTAACTACATTTAGGGATTCCTAACCTTTTTGTGTTATGGATCCTTTGGTAGTACCAGGTGAAACCTATGGACCACTTCTCAGAATGATGCTTTTAAATAAATAAAATACACAGGATTACAAAAAATTATGTTGAAATACAGTTATCAAAATAATGAAAGTTCCAAATTTATAAATTCCACAAAATCTATCTATGGACCTTTTGGGGACCTGTGGATCTCCAGTTAAGAACCTCTGGTATAGAGGACAAATGTTAGTTTCCCTTTTAGGTAAAGGTAGGGCCTGGTACATAATACATACTTAATACATGCTCTATCACCTATCTATCTATCTATCTATCTATCTATCTTCTATCTGTCTGTCTGTCTGTCTGTCTTGTCTGTCTGTCTATCTATCTATCTATCTATCTATCTATCTATCTATCTATCTATCTACCTATCTATCTATCCTGTCTATCTATCCATTTATCTATCTATCTCAGAAATCACATACAAAAGGACTGAGAAAATGCTGCAAATGGAACTGCAGTGGAATGGAAACAAAGACATTGACAGTTCCAAGAAGCCCAAGGTCTGATAAGGGAGGGGAGAAGGTAAATTCATCAAAATTGTCTTCAACTATTTGAAGAGCTGTCATGTAGAACAGGGGTCAGCAAACTACAGTGTCAAATGTGCAGGCTGCCTGTTTTGGTACAGCCAGGGAGCTAAAATCATTTTTACATTTTAAAAATATTTTAAATAAAGTATTTAACAATGTAAAAAAATTTAGCTTGGGGGAGTGGGCTATATAAAAACAGGTGTGTGTGGAAAGGTGAGGGAGGGGGTTGGAGAAATATGGCTTCCTGGCTGTAGTTTGCTACTCTTGATGTAGAAAATGGATAAGACTTGTTCTGTTTCCCCCGCCATCACCCAGGGCAAAACTAGGAACAATGGGGAGAGTTAGATAAGATGTCAGGAAAATTTCCTGACAATTAGAGCTATCCAAAATTTGTAGCAGTCTCAGAAGGTAATATGCCCACTATCTTAGCAGGTATTCAAGCAAAGGCTTAATGACCACTCTGGGGGTGGGAATGCTACAAAGGGGATTGGGTAAAAGGTTGGGCTAGACAACTTCTAAGGTCTCTTCCAACTCTGAGATTCTGTGATTCTGTAAAAGTCAAAGGAAGAGATCCAAGGAAAGAAATCATAGAGAACACACATAGAGTAATCAGCAGAAATAAGTCAAAATTGTTTGAGGAAGTTAAAAATGACAATGTTGGGGAGGGGGTGAGCAATTTGGGAGTTTTTGCAGTGTTCCAGACAAACTCTTCTCCTCTGATTCTAATGGGCAACCCTTGGTTAATCAGGTCCTGCTAACTAGTCCAGATCGACACCACTATAGTGTACTGACGTGTATCATCACTCAACTTTTTATATCATCAATCTTTTTTCCTCCCCTCTTCCCATTCCAGGCAGGAATCCACTATTGTCTGTGGAGAGTTCAGTGGTCTGGTGCCAAAGGCTTCTTTTAAGTCATCTTGATAGTAGAAGACAAATGCACTTGAGGGAGAAGATTGAAACAGGCTTCCGGATCTTGAGTAATATGACAGAAATACTAGGCAGCACAATGAAATTGTTAGGCACCATAGCAACCTGGCACTCAGGGTTGGCCAAGCCTTGTTTTAAATGCCAGGGCTCTAAATTTTAACTACTTTGGATGGTAATAAATTGCATACAAATGAATTGCATACTTTTCTATCTTAATAAACAGGGAATACTGAAAATAAATTTACCTCTCTTGATGACTCAGGGTCATCATTTGAGAGAATTGATGTAAATCATTTTGTAGAGCATAGAAAGCTATGTAAATGTCAGCTATTATGATGATGATTAAGAGCAACAGCTCTTGTGTGCAGCTGTAATATAGTATTGTCTTTGGGGACTAGGTAGTATAGAGACAAAATGCCTATAGGCTACTGGGAAGCTTTGGTCAGTCTATCCTTCCTCATTGTCATCTTTGTTCTCTACCATGAATCTACTACTTAATGTCACTGTTGCTACTTCAGCTGTCCACCATTTTCTTCATTTCTTTTTGCATTCTTGTTGTGGGTGTCTGCTTTTCCAGACATACTTGGTACTTTCTTCTGGATGGCAAAACAATCACATCATGTATTCTGTAATGTTGGTATCCTTGATCTTCTATCTTTGTCTCTGCTAGTACTTGAAGACTATTTAATTTTCTGATAGAACCATAAGATCTAGAACTATAAAAACCTTCTGGGGATTTGCTAGTCTACCTCCTCTCATTAGATATGAGAAAATTGAGTCCTAGAGAAGTTAAGGAATTTGCCAATGTCAAGCGAGTAGTAAATTTGGCGAGTGGGGCCAAGATTTGAATCCAGGTCCCAGTCACTTTAGTAGTGTCTGATTCTTCACGATCCCATTTGGGGTTTTTGGCAAACATACTGAAGCAGTTTGCGATTTCCTTCTCCAGTTCATTTTGCAGATGAAGAAACAAAGGTAAAGAGGGTTAAGTGACTTGCCCAGGGTCACACAGCTAGTAAGTATCTGATGCCAAATTTGAACTCAGAAAGATGAGTCTTCCTGACTCCAGGACTGGCACCCCATCCACTGTGTCACCTAGATGTCCCAATCCACTCCTACCCTTACTAACTCAAGCCTTAGATTTATGGTTCAATTCAACTCAACTAACATTCATTAAGTGCCTATTATGTGTGGAGTGCTGTTCTTGAAGCATTATGGTATACTTCAGAAACAGAGTAATATAGTGGAAGTACATTAAATGCAATTAAATGCCCTGGTTCCAAATACTTCCCCTGCTATTTATTATCCCTGGTAAAGTCATGCTACCTTTCTAGATCTCAGTTTCCTCATCTGTAATACGAGGAGTATGAATCAGATGGCCACTGAGGTTGCTTCCAGCTCTAGATTTTATGCTCCTATGACATTTTCCTTGCCAATGGAGCCTTCAGTCCAGGATCAGGATTTTATGCAATGAAATAAGACATAAATACATAAAAGATGCCATGTGAGGACTCCCTGCTGCTCCTGTTTTCCCTCCTTTATTCTTCTTTACACTGGGCTGTCCTTTAGGATGTTAGGGTAGGGAAACTGGTAGCTAAAACTCAGTGGAGTATCTCTTTTCCAGGCTGGATTAATGTCCAGGGGAATATCTGCCAGCCCAACAGGTACCCTATTTGCTGGATAGGCTGACAGTAAGGTTACAACTATAAAAAGGCAGCTTTCTGCTAACAGAGAGATGGTTTACAACTCTCAGTGTACAGGTCTTATCCATCGACCTCTCAAGTACAGGAAAACAAACTGTTGTCATATACAGTGAAGCCATCCTGGAATACCTAATGCAGAGGTCCTTGAGTTGGCAGGAAATGAATCCAAAGAGGAAGACACTCCTACATGTCATTTGTAGCTTGCCATCAAGAATTGGACTCTCTTATTAAGGCAACAACTACTAGTAGTGAGTCGATTCCACATATCCATAAATCTTTGGACAGAAAGGACAACAGAACACTGTTTAAATGATGTCTGGATTCCATGTTATTTCAGAATTCTAAATACTCTGACAGTTAGCCAGTGTAGGTAATTTTCACTGGACTATATCTCTGTGAAAACCACAATTTCGCCTTTGTGTAATTCTATTTCACTTAGAAATCTGAAGTTTACTCAGATTTCTACCAGCAAAACTTCTGTATTGAAGACTTAGTCTTATTTAAGTGTTACTGCGGCTTCAAAGGCGGCAGCGAGGTGTAGACATATTTGCATATTAATCACAGTTGTGAAAGAAGCAACAGCTCAAAAGGAAAAAAAATGGAAAAAAAAATAAAGTTAAAAAAAAAGTATGCTTCAATCTACACTCAGAGAAGTCCATCAGTTCTTTATCTGGATGTGGATATCATTTTCCTTCATAAGCCCTTTGGCCTTCTCTTGGATCACTGTGTTACTGAGAAGAGCTGAATCATTCATAGCTGATCATCACACAATGTTTCTGATACTGTATACAGTGCTTTCCTGGTTCTGCTCATTTCATTTTGCATCAGTTTGTACAAGTCTTTCCAGGCTTTTCTGAAATCTGCCTGTTGATCTTTTCCTATTGCACAATAGTATTCAATTATGTTCATATACCAAACTTGTTTAGCCATTCCCCAATTGATGGGAATCCCCTCAATTTCCAATTCTTTGCCATCATGAAAAGGGCTGCTATTAATATTTTTGAATGTATAGGTCCTTTTCCCATTTTTATGATCTCTTTGGGATACAGACCTAGCAGTAGTATTGCTGGATCAAAGAGTATGCATAGTTTGGTTGCCCTTTGGACATAGTTCCAAATTGCTCTCCAGAATGGTTGGATTGGTTCACAACTCCACCAACAGTTGTTGTTCCAATTTTGTCCAAAAATATTACAATTTTCCTACATCATCTCCAACATTTATTTCCTTTTTTTTTTTTATCATATTAGCCAACTTGATGGGTATGAGGTGGTACCTCAGAGTTATTTTTATTTGCATTTCTCTAATCAAAAGTGATTTGGAGCACTTCTTCATATATCTAGAAATAGCTTTGATTTCTTCATCTGAAAATGGCCTGTTCAAATCCTTTGACCATTTATCAATTGGAGAATTGTTTATATTCTTATAAATTTGAGTCAGTTCTCTATATATTTGAGAAATGAAGCCTTTATTGGAGACACGTGCTATAAAGATTGTTTCCCAGCTTTCTGCTTTCCTTTTAATTTTAGTTGCATTGGTTTGTTTGTGTAAAAGCTTTTTAATTTAGTATGATCAAAATTATCTATTTTACATTTTGTAATGCTCTCTATCTCTTGTTTGGTCATGAACCTGTCACTTAACTTCTTTAAGAATTTGGATGCTATACCACTTGGTGCACATACATTTAGTATTGATATGACTTAATTGTCTACGGTACCTTTTAGCAAGATAGTTTCCTTCCTTATCTCTTTTAATTAGGTCCATTTTTACTTTTGTTTTGTCCGCTTTGTTTTGCTATTCCTGCTTTTTTTTATCTTCAGTTGAAGCATAGTAGATTCTGCTCCAGCCTCATGCCTTTTATTCTGTGTGTGTCCTTCTACTTCAAGTGTCTTTCTTATAAACAACATATTGTAGGATTCTGATTTTTGATCCATTCTGCTATCTGCTTTCATTTTATGGGAGAGTTCATCCCATTCACATTCACAGTTATAATTATGAGTATTTCCTTTCATCCTATTTTTCTTCCTGTTTGTCCTCTCTCTTCTTTCACCCTTTCCCTCCTCGACAGTATTTTGCTTCCATCTCCCACTTCCCCCAGTATGCCCTCTCTTCTGCCAGTCTCCCTGCTGAACTCCCCCACATTTACTTAATCTCCTCACCTTCTACTTTCCTGCGGGGTAAGATAGATTTCTATATTCAACTGACTGTGCACCTCTTCATGTGAAATAATTTATCCCATTCTATCTCTCCCTTCCTTCTGCACCCAGTATACTCCTCTTCTCTCATCCCTTAATTATTTTTATGTCATTCCTTCAAATTAACCTTATACCCATACCCTCTGCCTATGTGTATTCCTTCTAGCTATACTATTAGTGGTACAATTTTTTAAGAATTACAAGTACCATGTTCCTATATATGGATGTAAACAGTTTATCTCCACTGAATCCCTTGTACTTTCTTTTCCATTTTTACCTTTTTAGGCTTCTCTTGAGTCTTCATATTGGAGATCAATTTTTTTGTTCAATTCTGATCTTCCTATAAAAGATGAAATGCTTCTATTTCATTAAATGACCTTTTTGTCCCCCTTGGAGTATTATGCTTAATTTCACCAGGTAGGTGATTCTTGGTTGTAGTCCTAGGTCCTTTGCCTTCTGGAATATTATGTTTTGTGACCTTTGATCCTTTAGTGTTGCAGCTGCTAAGTCCTGTGTAATATTGATTGTGGCTCCCTGATATTTGAATTGTTTCTTTGTGGCCACTTGCAGTATTTTTTCCTTGACCTAACAGTTCTCCAATCTGGCTCTAATGTTCCCAGAGTTTTTATTTTGGGATCTCTTTCTTGAGGTGATAAGTGGATTCTTTCAATGCCTATTTTGCCCTCTGGTTCCAGGATATCAGTGCAGTTTTCCTTGATAATTTCTTGAAAGTTACTATCCAAATCCTCCTTTAGATTATGGCTTTCAGTTAGTCCAATGATTCTGATATTGTCTCTCCTGGATTTATTTTACAGGTCACTTGTTTTTCTCATGAGGTATTTAATATTTTCTTCTATTTTTTCATTCTTTTGAATTTGTTTGATTGATTCTTGATGTCTCATAGAGTCATTAGCTTCCACTTGCAAAATTCTACCTTTTAAGGAGTTGTTTTCCTCAATTAGCTTTTGCACTTCCTTTTCCATTTGACCAAGTGTACTTTGTAAGGAGTTGTTATCTTCAGTGGATTTTTGTATCTCCTTTTCCATTTTGCTGATTCTACTTTTTAAGCAGTTTTCTTTCTCCAAGTTGTTGACTCTTTTTTCATAATTCTTTTGTACCACTGTCATTTCTTTTCCCAATTTTTCTTCTACCTCTCTCATATGATTTTTAAGCTCCTTTTTGAGCTCTTCCATGAGTTCTTTCTGGGCTTGAGACCACTTCCTGTTTTTCTTTGTGGTTTTGCCTATATATGTTTTGGTATTGTTGTCCCCTTCTGAGTTTGTGTCTTAATCTCCCATCACCATAATTACTTTCTATGATCAGATTCTTTTTTGTTGTTGTTGTTGTTGTTGTTGTTTTTTGTTCATCCTTTTTGGCCTTTTTCCTTTCTTTTACATTTGAACTCTGCCCCTAGGCAGAGTACCTGGAAGAAGTACTGTTTCAGGTTTCTTGTATCAGGGGCTGAAGGCCCTGGCTATTTGCTTGGTGCTGAGGCCCAAAGAGGACCCTTACGTCTGGTGCTGCACTGAAGTGGTAGGGTCTGGGGTGGCTGGTGCTGCCAGAGGCTGTAGGGGTCTGGCAGCTTACCTGATGCTGAGCTAGGGATCTAGTGCTGGTGTCTTGTGTGTGCTGAGGTCGGTGAGGTGTTTCTGCATTTCCCCAGGGCTACAGTGAATCATGTGGTGGTCCGGTCGCTGTTGGCTGCCAGTTTGCCCATGGCTACATGAAGCACATGGCAGGGGCCCAGCACTGGAGGCTGCCTGTTTGCTTAGGCACCTATAGAATTGGCATCTACCTGTTTGCCAGTGGCTGTGCTGAAGCACATGGAGATTCTTGGAGCTAGAATATGTCAGTTCCCCTAGCTATGCTGAGGCACATGGGGGTTCCTGGTACTGGCATTTGCCTGATCCACCACACTGGGGCTTAGGATCTCCCACTGATTTGCTGAAATAGGGCTTGATATTGGCTTGCTGGGATGCTTCCTGTCTTGGATTGAGCTCCTCTTTTACCGGAGTGAGATATACCTTTTTTGCTGATATTCCAAGTTTCTTGGGCTAAAAGATTGTTTCACTCCATCTTTTTGCTGGTTCTGCTGTTCTAGTATTTGTTTTGGGGTGCTATTTTATGGTTATTTAGAGGTGAATATGGGAGAGTTACAGCAATTTACTGCTTACTCCACCATCCTGGCTCCCAGAAATCCAGATCCAAGATTAGGGTTTTAGTAGTGAAGACAACCTTTGCCAATGGCAAAAATTGTAAGTAAGAAGTTAGAAGAAGGAGCAATTTCTGTAGGAAAGATTCTCTCCATTTCAGACATGTTGAATTTTAGATGCTGGTTGGACATCCAGGTAGAAATGTCCTTTAGACAACTGAATATAAAAATTGGACGTTCTAAAGAGATGTCAATTCTGGAGTTACAGATTGGGAGTTACTGTCTTGAGATGATAACTGGAGCCCTGAAAGAGAATAAATTTACCAAAGGAGAAAGTATAAATGGAGAAGCAGGTCAAGGAAGGACTCTTGGAGAACACTCATGCACATATACACATACCCATTTATAAGATTAGGAAGATGATGAGGATCCAGTGAAGCAGAGAGAGAAAGAGAACCAGGAAGGTGTGATATTTCTAAAGAAGACAGTATCAAGAAGGAGTCAACAGAGTCAAGTATTACAAAGAGGTCAAGATGAATAAGGACTGAAAAAGTCACTAGGATGGTTGACTATGAAAAAAACAGAAAAGCAGTTTCAATAGAATGGTGGGGACAAAAGCTAGAATTCAAAGGGTTGAGGAGAGAATGGGTAGTAGGGAAATAGAGGTATTACACATGAATATTTTCCAGAATTTGGTAGTGAGGCAGAGGGGAGAAAGATGGTAGAAAGAACGCTTAGAAGAGTCAAGTGAAGGCTTCTTCAAGGCCAGTGAAGTTGTTTCAGATATTTGCCCAAGGGATATCAGATAGCTCTCTAATGGACATTTACTATATGTAAATAGGGCTATTCTGGCTGCCGTGTATATAAACTAGTTCTCTTTTTTTTGAGAATTATATTTATACTACTATCATTTCCCTCTAACCATCCCTCCACATTAAATCCTCCTACACTCATAACACTAAAACAAAAGCAACTGACGTAATGACAATAACTGACAGCACAGATTATATCACATATGCAGCTAAGGATTTTGTTTCACCATCAGTTCTTCAGAACTGAAATTGTTCATCACAATTAATCCATGTTTAATCACCTTTTAGTGTTATCTACCTTCTGACCTTGGACAGAATGAGTAATCTCACTGGGCCCAGTTTCTGCATCTGTAAAATGAAGGCACTGGACCACATGGCTTCTGAGGTTCCTTCCAACACTAAAGCCATGAACAGTCTATAATACTCTAGTCCTTAAGTATCTTGTGCTCTTGATTCTGATTTCTTTACATCACTTCTCACAATAAACGAAGTTGCTGCTTATTCATTTAATAAATATTTATAAAATACCTCCTGTGTACAAAGCAGTTTATTTTATTAAACCCAATTCTTAATGTCTAGAGGGGCTGAAGGGCTTATTGTAACTTGGAAAAGAATGTAACTTACAACAAGAAAGTAACTCAGGCATTGGGACAATTTTATTCAACCAGGTTACCTGCATCCATTCTATCAATATTCTGGTGACAGGTTTCTTCTGACTTACCATAATCTTCCATGTCATGCTTCCAAACTCCATGTCTTTCCCGCCTACCTTCTGCCAGTCTTTTCAGTTCCCCACAAAAGGGTTTTCTTTAACAGACTAAAATTAAAGCTTTGTATACAAAATTTGTACATTTCATATTTGCCATTGCTTCTTACAGGAAAAAATTATAGGAATTACAAGTAGATTTTAATGAGTTTGACTTTCAAGTCTCAGAATTTATTTATGTAGGGAAGCAGTTGAGTTTTTTATTTTTATTGAATACCAACCAATCCACAAGCATTTATCAAGTGCCTAATATGTTCAAGGTACTATGCTGAGTATTGAAAATACAAAAACAAAAATGGAATAGCATCTTTTCTTAAAGATCTTAGATTCTATTGGGGGAACAACATATACTTACATGCATTAATATAAAATATTTACACAGTAAGTTTTAGGGAGCTTTAGCACCTAGGAGTGTCAAGAAAGGCTTCAAGTAGGAGACTGCATTTGAACTGAGTTTTACAGGGAGTTAGGGAGTCTGAGAGGCAGAAGCAAGGAGGAAGGGCATTCCCTGCCTGGGACAGAGCCACTATAAAAGGCACAGAGATAGGAAATAAGATGTTTTCATATGTGAGGAATAGCCAGTTCTTTAGTGGGTCATGTTGGCTACATTGTAAAGTATGAGAAGGGAAGTGATACATAACAGACCTGGAAACGTACATTCAAGTCAGATTATAAAGACTTTGAATACAGATGAGTTTATATTTTAGCCTAGAGGCAACAGGGAGTCATTGTAATTTTTCGAGGAGGAAAATAACATAGTCAGACTTTTGATTTAGGGATATCTCTTTGAAAACTATGGGTAAGATCATTTAGAAAAGGGAGAAACTAAAGCAGGGAGGCCACATAAGAGTCTATTGGGACAGTATGAATAAGAGGTGGTGGGAACCTAAACTAGGCTGATGAACATAGAAATATAGAGAAGGGGACAAATGCAAGAGATGATGTGGAAGTAATATGAAGGAGACTTACCAATTGATGGATTATGGAGAAATGGTCATTGGAAAAGACTCTGATGCTGAGAAAGATTAAAGGCAAAAGGACAAGGGGATGGCAGAGGAGGAGATGAATAATCGATAGTGTCATGGAAGTACCACATATGAGTTTGGACAGACTTCAGGAGACAGGGGAAGACAGAAGGGCCTGGCAAACCATGGTCCATGGGATCACAAAGCATCAGAGACAGCTGAACAACAACAACAATGAGCATTAAAAAAACAATGACAAAGTTACACAGATTGGAAGGATGGTAGTACCCTTAACATAAGTAAGGAAGTTAGGAAGAGGGGAGTGCTGAGGTAGTGGTGAAAATAATGAATTCTGTTGGAGACATGTTAAGTTTGAGATTCCCATGGGACATCCAATTCAAAATGTCCAGTAGGCTACTCATGATGCAAAATGGAGGTCAGAAGAGTATCTATGATTTTTTCTCTCTCTCTCCCCTCCTCTCTCTCTCTCCCTCTCTCTCTCTCTCTCTCTTTCCCTCTGTGTGTGTGTGTCTCTCTCTCCCTCTCCCCTCCAACACACATATATATTATATGTAGGAGTGATCTTTATAGAAAAGAGATAATAATTGAATCCATGGGATAAGATCATTGAGAGGGTATAGTGAGAGAAGAGAGACCAGTACAGAGCTTTTCAGTACACCCACAGTTAGCAGGTGAAATGTGAATGATGAACCAGCAAACGATACTGAGAAGGAATAGGCAAACAGGTAGAGGCAAACCAGGAGGAAGGAAGGTCATGAAAAGTCAAAGAGGAAAGTATCAAAGAGGAGACATTCATCAATGGTGCCAAATGCTGCAGAAAGAACAAGAATTTTAAAGACTTAGAAAAGAACAATGGATTTGGCAATTAGAAAGTGTTAGCCTGGCTAACATCAATTATTGTCAGATTCCATGTTCTACTTCAATGTTTCACTCTGGTACGAAATTGACCCTGAGCTCTTAAAGACTACGTAGGCAGAATTTCTGCTTTCACTGGTCCACTGACCAAGCTACAAAGTTTCTGAAAATACATAATAATTGATTTTATCACCTGAATTTCAGACCACATAAATTTGAAAAGGTTCATCAGCAAAAGGCTGGCCGTCAGATAATGACCATATTTGGCTAGGGTAACTTACAAAGACTGTCTATTAAGGAAAGATTTCAATTTCAATTGCATTTTAGTTTACAAATAACCCTTTTTTTCTTTTAAGATATTTTATTAGTGCCTTTAATTTTTGTCAGTCATTTCCTTATACAAATTGTTTCAGTAGATGGACCTATTCCCACAATCAACCAGAAGTACCTTATCACTGCTCTGAATACTTTGACATTTCCCTGAATACCCCCTAATTTCCTAAGTGAACTCTTTTGGGCTCAGACATTTAGCCTAATCAGATATCAAGTACCTGAAATAGATTGCCTGAATCAGCCCTAGGATCCAACATGAAATTACTACCCCTCTTTCACCCCCACCAAGGTCACAGTTTGTTTCCCAATCCTTCAAGGATCCGAACTTATAGGGTGAGTATTCCTAAGCTTCTAGGAAGCCTACTTTCACTGGAATCACATTCACACTAACAAAGACATCTGTGCTCACATTCATGCAAACAATCCACAGGAGTCCTGCCCTCCTCAAGCCTCACTCAGCCTGCACTTTGTTCTTCAGAACTCAACCACAATGTTCAGAAGTCCCACTCATTCATCATCCCTACTCCATAATTTCCAACAATGAGCTACTGAAGAATTGTTTCCTAGAAGAAGGGGCTGGAAAGCTCATGGTGGGGTAAGAGTTAGGGGAGGTTCAGGAAAAAAATGCTAATTCTTTGTGCAACTCATTATCTAAATAAGATCTCATCACTTCTGGCTCAGATTATTGCTTAGACTATTGTATCCACCTCATAATTGGTCTCATTGCTTCAAATCTCACCCACTCTAATTCATGCTCAACAAAGGTGCCCAACACTAATCTGACAATGTCACTCTCCTACTTGATAAACTCCAGTGGCTTTCTATTACCCCTAAAATTAAATAAAACTCTTTTATTGAGCATTTAAAGCCCTTTACAACCTATCCCTCCCCTACCTTTCCAATATTATTACACATTACTCACCTTATGCTCTATCAACAATTAACCTGACCTCCTTACTATTTTTTATATACAGCACTCAATTTTCCCCCTCTCTATTGGCCTTCCCTCATGCCTAAAATGCATTCCCTCCTCAACTCAGTGAATCTCTAATTTGTTTCCAAACTCAACTCAAGACATACTGAATTTGACATGTCTATGGAAAATCCAGCTGGAGATGTCCAAGAGGCAATTAGTATTGTGAAACAGAGCTTAAGAGAGATTAAGCTAGATAAATCGATCAGAAAGTTGCCTTCCTAAATATAATGATTAAGCCCATGGAAGCTGATGAGATTGTATCACTTGTATTCTTCTTCTGATCACCATGTGAGCATTTGCCTTAACATGAGTTCTCCATAAAATAGTCTTTTAGGCAAGTACACATTCGAACAATATGGCCAGCCCAACAAAGTTGAACTCTCTGCAGTAGAAACTGAATGCTTGGTAGTTTGGTTCGAGAAAGGACCTAAGTGTCCAGTACCTTATTCTGCCAGATGACCTTCAGAATCTTCCTAAGATAACTCAGATGGAAGTGATTCAATCTCCTGGCATGATGCTGGTATACTGTCCAGGTTTCAAAGGCATACAACAACAAGGTCGCCACAATGGATCTGTAGACCTTCGGTTTGGTAGGCAGTCTAATACCTCTTCTCTCCCCCATTTTACTTTGGAACCTCCCAAACATTGAGCTAGCTCAGACAATGTGTGCATAAACCTGATTATCAATGTGTACATCCCTGGAAAGTACACTGCCAAGGCAAAGGAACTTATCCACAATATTCAAAACTTCTCCATTTGATATAACCAATGGTTCCACATATGGATGGTGTGGTGCTGGCTGGTGGAGCACTTGTTTTTGGTATTATTAGGCCAAAATTAGTGCAAACAGCAGCGAATCAATTGCATCTCAGCTTCAGAGGCTGCACTGAGTGCACAATCATCTGCAAACAAAAAAATCGTGCACCAACAATCCCTCCATTTTGGTCTTGGCTTGTAGCCTTTTCAAATTGAATAATTTACCCTCAGTGTGGTAGCTAACCTTGATGCTGTGTTCCTCTTCATTGAAGGCATTTGACAACATTGCTGAAAACATCATGCTAAAAAGCATGGGTCAAGCACACATCTTTGTTTCACTCCATCTGTGACTGGGAAAGTGCAAGAACATAGTCCATTATCCAGAACCCAGGCAAGCACACCATCAATGAAGCTGACATACATTTATGAACTTCTCTGCGCAACCAAATTTTGATACAATTTTCCATAAGCCCTCAAGACTGACAGTATCAAAAGCCTAGGTCAGATCAACTACATGTTACAGGCATAAAACTGAACTACTAGTTGTTTCCTAACCTCATCCTTGCCCATGCATAACTGTTCCACTGTCCTGATCAACAGTCACCCCATGCCTGACATATACTAACACCTCTGCCTCTCAGAATCTTTCTTTTCTTCAAGACAACTAAATTGCTATTTTGCCCTTGAAACTTTCCCTGATCCACTCAGTTTTTGGTGGTCTTGTCTTTATAAATCATCTTGTATTTTTTAAACCTATGTTGTATGCCTCTGCCTAAGTATAATGTGAACCCCTTATGGCCAGGACTATTTTAGTCTAACTGTCTCCTAGTTTACCTACAATGCCTTTCTCAGATTAGATGCTTAATGTAGATTTAATTGAATCAAACTCCTGCTAAGGCCTTGTAAACATATTAAAAATAGCAACAATGAAATCTTCTGAAATAACATACTGCTGATCGAGTACCAAGACTCATATCATGGGTACAAATAATCATATTTGAATATTATAGAAGGAGCTGGAAAGAGGCATTTGTGCACCTCAAGCAAGTTTTGAAAATTGTGACCTTATGTCTATCCACAGTAATCCACTAGAGGCTTTGAGCCCTTACTATTACATATGAAACTGATATATCACAAAATAAATAAGTACATGTGATAGAGAATGGAGCTTTCTGGAATGAAAAAATACACATTTGTTAAAAAGCAGCATTAAGAAACAGCTCTTTGTGCCTCCCACCCTCTGGTACACCCTAAGCAGATGCCTACCCCTAGCAATAGTTCTGGCTATAACCCAAAGTCATATTATTATGAATTAGCATTCGAATTAATAAATGCTTTGGAAATAAAGTCCAAAACCAAATATGAATGTCTGTTCTTAACAAGCAAAACATGCCCCCAAGCAAAGGTTGTCGTTTAGCTAGATGTATAGTATCATTTGCTATAGTGCTATTACGACATGTTTGTCAAATTTGTATCCAATTCTTGCTGTGTAAATAGGGATATTAATTTTTGTCAACATTTTTGAAAATGATGGAGTTACTTCTTGGTAGGAATCAATTTTACATGATGGTCTTTTTGTTTTTGTGAGCTTTGAAAAAAATATAGCCTTTGGTTATGTGAATGTTATAGATTTCTTACTGAGATTATTCTGTAAATTATAGCATTAACTCCTTTTTATTAATTCATCCAGCAAATATTATTGTGTACCTTCTATATGAATGGCACTGTCCTAGAAGCCACAGCAACAGAAATATCAAGTGGACTCGTGGGGGCTTACAGTCTCTTTAGAATGCAGTGGAATTTTCCCCCAGTATTAATGGAAGTTATGGGTACACGTTCAGGGGAGTCAACAAATGCATTCCTTTACTACGAATTTTCAATAATTCAAACAATTATTGTTGCGAGAATCAATGATATTTTGTAGGCTTCACATAACAAGAACATATTACATGTTTTTTAATCTTTTCATTCCCATTTTCTCCTTAAGTGAAGTCCAGCTTAAAGAACTTTGCTTCCATTTGTCTAAAATGCTCTAGTAGTGTGAACAAGATTAAGAGAGGTTGACATCTTACAATCTTCTGAGTTTCAACTCTGACTTACCTGACCTTCAAAAAGACAATTAAATTCTCTGTGTTTGTTTCCCCAGCTGTACAAATCTGATATGAACTTTAAGCACTGTTTATTGGTAAACTGCTTTTGCATGAAAAGGTTACAGAAAGAACTGAAAATATAATTCTGTAAATCAAAAGCATTCTCACTACTTGCAAAGAGCTTAAATTCTCAGAGGAAATAGATATAACTCACCATGCTTAAAAAAAATTGGATTCAGTTCTTAATAAGAGAAAGGACCAAATTAGCCATGCAATTAGCATTTATCAAGTGCCTACTACGAGCCAGACACTGTGATAAGTGCTGCGGATAAAAAAAAAAAAGAGGCAAAAGACAGACCCTGCTCTCAAAAAGTTCCCAGTCCAATGGAAGAAAGAACATGCAAACAATTATATACAATTTAGGTAGCAGAAAAAATTGAAGGTGATTAACAAAGGGAAGATGCTAGCATTAAGAGAGATTTGGAAAAGGCTTACTGTAAAGTTGAGATGTTAGCAGAGACTTAAAGAAAGCCAGGAAGCCAGGCCCCGAGATAAGGAGGGAGAGGGTTCCAAGCAGAGAACAATGCTCAGTGTTGGTATATATGGCTTGTGCAGGGAATAGCAAAGAAACCTATGTCACTGGATCACAAAGCACACACTGAGGAGTAAGTGATAAAACGACTGGAAAGATAGGAAGGAGCCAGGTTACAGAGGGCTCTGAACAACAGAGATTTGGTCCTGAAGCTGACAGGGAGCCACTGAAGCTCACTGAATGATCACTAATTATTCAATCGAATGGTCAACAAGTGACATAGTCAGACCTGAATTTTAGAAAGACTAATTTAACATCTCTGTGGAGGCTAGACTTCAGTGAGGAAAGACTTGAGGTAGGTAGTTCAACCAGTTGGATACTATAATAGTAGAGGCATGAAGGTCTGCACCAGGGTGCTGCTAGTATCAGAAAAGGGGGGCATCTCTGAGGTAACTACCTAGGAGGATGGTACTGCCTTCTATAATAATCAGAAAAATAGGAAGAGGAAAGAGTTGGTATAAGTGGAGATAATGAGTTCAGTGTTGCACAGATTACGTTTAAGATGTCTATAGGACATTCAGTTCAAGATGTCCCATATACAATTAGAGATGTGAGTCTGGATATTAGGAGCGAGGTTAGGGCAGAATTAGACCTGATAATCATCAGCATAGAAATGACAACTGAATCCATGGGAGTTGATGAAATCACCAGGTGAACAGTATTGAGAAAATAGGGAAAAAGGCCCAGGATAGAGCCTTATGAGAGCATCCACCATTAGCAAGCAAGTAGTAGAGAGAGAGTGAGAGAGACAAAGAGTGGCAAGCTCTGGATGAAGACCCAATAAAGGGGATGGGAAAGTGATCAAATATGTGGGCGGAGAACCAGGAGACAAGTGTCATGAAAACCTAGAGAGAGAAGAAAGTAGCAAGGAGAAAAGAATGATCAGGAGTATCAAAAGCTACAGAGAAATCAAGAAGGCTGAAGATTCATTGACAACATTGGAAAGAACAGTTTTAGTTGAATGACGTGATTAGAAACTGGACTATAAAGAGTTAAGGAGTGACAGGAAAGGAAATGAAGGCACCTATTGTTGATGGCCTTCTCCAGAAGTTTGGCCACAAAAAGAGGAAAGAGATGTGAGGCAATAGCTATTGGAGATGAACAGATCAAGCGAGGGTTTTTGAGAATGAGAGAGACATTGGCATGTTTGTAGGCAGAAGGAAAGCAATCAGAAGACAGAGAGAGAGATCCAAGATAAGTGGGAGAATGGGGATAATAAAAGGGATAATTTGCTGGAAAAGACAGGACAAAATGGGATTGCTTGTTCATGCAGGGTTTCTTAAACTTTTACCACTCGTGACCCCTTCAGTGCTTCTTAAATTGTGAGTCGAAACCCCACATGGGATCATGACCTCAGGTTAAGAAATGCTGATTTGCCCTGGCAAAGAGAAAGGTTACCTCTTCATGTGAGACAAAGTGAGGAATAGTGGTGGAAGGCACCTGAGTAAGGACATAAAACAGGGTTGCAGACTGAAAAGTAAAGAGAGAAGAACAATTAATTCCAATACTACATAAACTATTTGGGAAAATAGGTGAAGAAAGACTCCTACCAAATTCTTTTTATGATACAAATATGCTGCTGATACCTAAACCAGGAAGAGCTGAAACAGAGAAAGAAAATTGTAGACCAATTTCCCTAATGAATATAGATGCAAAAAATTTAAATAAATATTAGCAAAGAGATTACAGCAACTAATCTTGAGGATAATACAACATGACCAGGTAGGATTTATACATTAGGAAAACTATAAACATAATGGACCTTAAAATGATAGGTAGCAATTATCTAAAACCACCGGCAAGCATTATATGTAATGGCGATAAGCTAGAAGCATTTCCAATAAAATCAGAGGTGAAATAAGGATGTCCATTATCATTCAATATTCTACTAGAAACATTAGCTTTAGCAATAAGAGAAGAAAAATAAATTGAGGAAATTAGAATAGGCAAAGAAGAAACAAAGCTATCACTCTTTGCAGATGATATGATGGTATACTTAGAGAATCCTAGAGAATCAAGTAAAAATTACTTGAAATAATAAATTTAGCAAAGTTGTAGGACACAAAATAAACCCACATAAACTACCAGCATTTCTATGTATTGCTAATAAAGCCTAACAGGAAGAGATAGAGAAATTTCATTTAAAGTTACTCTAAACAATATAAAATATTTGGAAGTCTAAATGCCAAAACAAATTCAGGAACTATATGAACACAATCACAAAACACTTTTCACACAAATAAAGTCAGATCTAAATAATCGGAAACATATCTGTTTCCTAATGGGTAGGCCAAGCTAATGAAATAAAAATGACAATTCTACCTAAATTAATTTACTTATCCATTGTCATACCAATCAAACTACCAAAAAATTATTTTATAGAGCTAGAAAAAACAATAACAAAATTCATCTGGAAGAACAAAGATCCAGAATATCAAGAAAACTAATGAAAAGAAATGCAAGGAGAGGTGTCCTAGCTGTTCCAGATCCTAAATTGTATTATAAAGGGGCAATCATCAAAACTACTTGGTACTGGCTAAGAAATAGAGTGCTGGATCAGTGGAATAGGTTAAGTATGCAAGACACAACAGTCAATGACTATACTAATCTACAATTTGATAAATCCAAAGACTCCAGCTTCTGGGATAAGACCTCACTATTCAACAAAAACTGCCAGGAAAACTTGAAAAGAGTATGGCAGAAACTAGGCATAGACCAACATCTTACATCTTATATGAAGATAAAGTCAAAATGGGTATAGGATTTAGATATAAAGAATGATACTATAAGCAACCTAGGAGAACAAGAAATAGTTTACCTTTCATATCTAAGGAGAAGGGAAGAATTTATGACCAAACAAGAGATAGAGAACATTATGAAATACAAAACAGAGGGCTTTGATTACATTAAATTAAAAAGGTTTTGCGCAAAGCCAATACAACCAAGATTAGAAGGGAAACAGAAAGCTGGGAAACAATTTTTACAGCCAGTATCTCTGATAAAGGCCTCATTTCTAAAATATATAGAGAACTGAGTCAAATTTATAAGAATACAAGTCATTCCCCAATTGATAAATGGTCAAAGGACATGATAAAGGTAGTTTTCAGAGGAAGAAATTAAAGCCATCTATAGTCATATGAAAAAATGCTCTAAATCACTATTGACTAGAGAAATGAAAATCAAAACGACTGTCAGGTACCTCATCACACCTATAAGATTGGCTAACATGACAAAACAGGACAATGATAAATGTTGGAGAAGATGTAGGAAAATTGGAACACTAATGCATTATAGATGGAGTTGTGAACTGATTCAGTCATTCTGGAGAGCAATTTGGAACTACATTCAAAGGGCTATAAAATTGTGCATGCCCTTTGACCCAGCAATACCACTTCTAGGGCTGTATCCCAAAGAGATCCTAAAAATGGGAAAAGGACCTACATGTATAAAAATATTTATAGCAGCTCTTTTTGTGGTGGCAAAGAATTGGAAATTGAGGGAATGCCCATCAATTGGGCAATGGCTGAACAAATTGTGGTATATGAATGTAATGGAATACTATTGTGCTATAAGAAATGATGAGCAGGAAGACTTCAGAAAAACCTGAGACTTACGTGAATTGATGCAAAGTGAAACGAGCAGAACCAGGAGAACACTGTACACACAGTAACAGCCACTTTGTGGGAAGACTGACTTTGATAGACTTGGCTCTTCACAGCAATGCAAGAATCTAAGACAACTCCAGAAGACTCACAATGGAAACTGCTATCCACATCCAAAAAGAGAACTATGGAGTCTGAACGTAGATGAAGCATACTATTCACTCTCCTTTTCTTTTGTTGTTTTGTTTTATTGCTTCATTCTCGTGGTTTCTCCCATTAGTTCTAATTGTTATTTACATTATGACTGATGAGAAAATATGCTTAATATGAATGTATAAGTAGAGCCTATGTCAGATTGCACGCCATCTGAGGCAGGGGAGAAATGGGAGGGAGAGAAAACTTAAAACTCTAAATCTTATGGAAGAGAATGTTGAAAACTAAAATTAAATAAATTAATTATTAAGAAAAAAAAAGAAAACAAAGGGAGAAACAAAATGACAATAGAGTGTGATCTGATAAGTCTCAGGTTTTTCTGAAGTCTGCCAGCTCATCATTTCTTATAGCACAATAGTATTCCATTACATTCATATACCACAATTTGTTCAGCCATTGCCCAATTGATGGGCATTCCCTCAATTTCCAATTCTTTGCCACCACAAAAAGAGCTGCTATAAATATTTTTATACATGTGGGTCCTTTTCCCATTTTTAGGATCTCTTTGGGACACAGCCCTAGAAGTGGTATTGCTGGGTCAAAGGGCATGCACAACGTTCATGAACATGAAAGTGAACATTTGTGAGTGATGGCACGATCAAGGGTATGAATATCTCTGTGTGTAGCTGAGATGAGGTGAAGGAGTAGGTTATAAGAAATAAACAAATTGCCTGGGAGGTTAGTAGGGGTATGCTGGAACCAGCTTATTTGAGCTTCCAAAAACTAGTTAAATTTTTAACATGAGCATTCATAATTCAGAAATGGCAAACACCATAGATTAGGGCTTGATTTATTGCTTTACTGATTGTCTAGATTTAAGACAGTAATAGAAAAAAATGTTAATAATGCACTAGACTTACAAGCGTACCCTTTGGACAGCTCAATGTTAAACATTTACTGGAGACATCTGGAGATTGGAGTCTTTGAGAGAATATCGATATACACGGTGAAGTCTCCTAATATAAGGGTAGGAGTTGGAAGAAGAGAAAGACTGAGCCAGGCACTAAACTAGTTTAGGAAAGAAGGTGAGTGCCCTGAACATCAACAGATAACAGTTACCATAATCTTGACTGGGTGATAAATATGGATTGAGTAAATCTCAGTGAAGAAAAGGTTCCTGATTAATCACAGTAGAGGAAGAGCCTAGATGTGGTAATGGGGAGCAAGGAACATTCCCACTCCTCCACTTCTATCAGTGAATTGAGAGGTATAGCTGAAAATGAAAACAATGCCCAAAAGAATGGCTATGGTCGTGAGTCATCAGGAGGGTGCAGATCTCAGTGAGACCCAGGAGATAGAAGAAGTAGGAAGTGAAAAGGTTTAAAATGAAAGAAAGCAAGCATGCCAGAGTGCACAGTGGGAAGTGTGGATAGCTTTAGAGAGGGATAGGGCAGTGGTGGGGTTAGAGAGAAGATTGTGTTAAAAGGGATGGGAATAAGGAAGTGGGCAGTGAGAGTTAGATAACAGGGTTTGAATAATCACAGCCAGGGGTTCAGAATCACTGAGGGTAGGGAGAGAAGTGTATGACAAGGTGGGAGTTTGTTATCCATAGAGGAATGAGTTCAGGCAGGTTATCAATGTCTCTCTCTCTCTCTCTCTCTCTCTCTCTCTCTCTCTCTCTCTCTCTCTCTCTTTCTCTCTCTCTCTCTTTCTCTCTCTCTCTTTCTCTCTCTCTTTTTCTTTTTCCTCTCTCTCTCCTCCTCTCATCCTCTGTCCTCCCTTCCTGCTCTCCCACCTTCAATGTGGGCAGCCTAGTTTAAAAAGAGCCAAGACTGCTTGCTATTTCCACTCAGAAGCTCTCTCTCCTTCCTTTGTGAGGTCTCATGAACTTGCTCAGGCTCTTGGCTTCATGGATGTCTTCACTGTAGTCTCTCAAGGGGATTTGCTATTTCTAAAAATCTTCTGTTACCCTTATGATGTGTTTCAGGCACACAGTCCTATGGCAAATGAATGAGGACTATTGTTGTGGACTGGGACCTTCTGAGAAATGGAGTTCTTGCTTTAGATATGGTGCCATTATATTTAAATGTGTAATTAGATATAATTCTGTACAATAAGGAATAGAAATGATTACATTGATACTTCCAAGTTGCATTCAAGAAGGATTTTCCTATTCTTTATTCCTATAAAAATATAATAGTGATGATTATTATAGGATTTTAAAGTTGAAATGGATTGAAAAAATAATCTACTCCAAGTGACTTATTTTTACAAATGAGAAAAATCAAGGTCCAGAGGTTAAGGACTTGCCAAACTTAAATGGACAAGCAGCAGAGCCAAAACTCAAACCCAAGTACTTTGAGTATAAATTCAGTGCTCTTTTAATATATTACATTACCTACCACATATAAGATGCAATAGATGTTGAATGAACTTCTTTCTTGAAAGAAAAGATTCTTAAAATATCTATCAAAAGAACTGTCATTTTGCAAAATGCTCATAAATGCTGACACATCCAAATTAGGAAAATTGAGATGACGACATAGAATTAAATAGGAAAGAATGCATCTATTCAGAATCAAAATAGACAAGTTCAGTTGTGCTCAAATAGAACTTTTCCCCATCTACCCTTCTCCTCCTTCAGTAATCTGTCTACTTTTCTGAATTCGGTTGTTTTTATTTCTTGATATTTATCCTGGTTGTAGTTTAATATTACTTAGAATTTGATCTTTTTTTCAATGCTCCATTCAATTCAATAAATATTCATTATTCCCCTACTAAATTAGGGTTGCCCACCAGCCAATATGTATGGCCAGCAACAATTGGTATGGCCAGCAAACAGCACAAAAGCTAATTGCCCATGAGTATTTATATCTGACCTTAAGTTAAGCCTATACTTTATGAATTAACATGCAATACCCCCCAATCTCTTTCTCTGCTTCCTCTTTTCATTGTGTTCTCTAAGCTTTATAAATGGTATGACTTTTAATATTTATATTACTTAGAGAGTCAATGTAGTATGGGGGAAAAAAAACACTGGATTGGGAATTGGAGAGCCTAAATCTGCATCTGACCTGTGCAACCTTGGGCCACTTATTTAACTTCTCTGGGTCTCAGTTTCCTTATATATAAAATGAAGGAGTTGCCCTAGATGATCTCTAAGGCACTTTCCATCTCTAAATCTAAAGATCTATTTGTTATTTCTTCTAGTATATAGTAAGAGATTCTAATAACCAATTTTTTGCCAAACTGCTTTTGATTTTTCCCATCATTTCTTATTTTAAAATGCAATCATCATCATAAAAATAGCTAACATTTATATAGTGCTTAAAGTACAAAGAGCTTTACATATATTTCATTTTTATCCTCACAACAATTCTACAATGGAGATGTTATTATCCCCATTTTACAGATGAGGAAATTGAAGCAAACAAAGGTTAAGTGACTTGTCCAGGGTCACACAGCTAGTATAACTTCAGATCTTCCTGACTCCAGGTCCAAAACCGCATACCCACTGTGCCACCAATTTGTATTTTTGAGTCTCTTAAACACCAGACTACTAAATTCTTTTACTTTTTTAGGTCTTGCTCATCTAATGGTTGTGAATTTCCCCTTCATATATTACACTAATTTACTTTAAAAAAAAAAATCCAGTGCCAGATAGTTTTTGTTAATTATGGCTTTTTATATACTTTAAGATCTCCCTTTCTATTTTTAATCATTTGTGCTAATTTCTCCATATAAACTTTGCTTTTATTTTATTTAATCCTAAAGCATGCTGGCAATTTGATTAGAATAACACAAACATTGTAATTTGGTTACTATCTTCATTTTTACTATATTTTACTATATTGTAGCCCAGCCATGAACACTGAAGATCTCTACAATTATTTAAGCCTTCATTTGTTTCTAAAAAGTTTGTAGCTGTACTTATATGTCATGTGTATGTTTTCATAGATTAACTGCCATGATTTCTTTTGCTATAACTTTAAGTGAAAATTTTCTTTCTAGTTCTCTCATTCTCCTTGTCTATTTTCTCTAAGATGAAATACAAAATCTTCTGGCTTTTAAAGCCATTCTTGGGCCACCTCCAAATCTTATTACACTTACCTCCCTTCCATTCACTCTCAATCCAGTGACAATGGCTTCCTTACTGTTCCACCCACAAGATATTCCATCTCCCAATTCCATATATTTCCCCTGGCTGTCTCCCATACCTGGAATACTCTCCCTCTTTGCCTCCCCCTCCTTTAAAGATTAGGTCCATTTTTTTCCCACTAAAACCTCTTTATTTAGTATAAGAAAATTCACAGACATCAAGGCAGATGTAGCTCAGGGATTAGAGCCAGCAAGTGGTCATACTTGCTATCTTCTCCACCTGTTCTGTTCCCCTTTACAGCTTACAACTTATAAGAGGAGGATCCTACAATTGAGCACTTCCCATTTTCTCCCTCCTCTTTTATAGTGATAACATCACTCATCTCCTGCAAATCTTCCAACAATGCAGAGAGATAACATCCTTTCAAAAGTTGCTTGGTGAAGTGTGGAGTTTGAGAGGTTTCACAGCGAGATTAGGTCCAATTTACCCTGCATATATCTCACATGGACTTAGTCTTTGTCATGTCCTTCATTAGACTGTAAATTCTCTGAAGCCCAGGATAGTGTTTTTGCCTTTATTTGTATCCCCAGCACTTAGCACAATGCCAGAGCACTAAATAAATGCTTGTTGACTTATTTATAATATATAGAAGTGATAATGATTTGGAAGAATTTATCTTATATTTTTCTATTTACTTAAACAATTATCTCAATTTCTTGGTGATTATCATAGTATCTACAAATAGTTCTCTTCCTGTATTTATCTTCTTACTTCCTTTTTTTGAGATCTTATTCCTACAGCTAGCATTTCCAGTACTTTGTCAAATAATCGTGGAAGCATATTTGCTTCATACCTAATCTTATTCAGAAAGCTACAAATGTTTCTCTGTTAGAAATAATGCCAATTCTTTGTTAAATAAAAGTGTTGGGCTAGCTCAGGGGTCAACCAGAGGGCCAAATTCCCCCTAGTCTCTTTTTGACCAAGTTGAGAATGGTTTTTACACTTTTAAATACAATAAAACTTTATTTTAAAGTGTTTTTAAAAATAATACTAACTCAGTTTATAAAAATGTTTTTGATCATATTAGGGCCCTCTTCATTCCTAAGTTTCTTAGTGTTTTTATTAACATAAATGCTATATTTTACAGAATATTTATTAATATTTTCTCCTAAGGTTGTTTTAGTGGCATCCAACAAATTTTAATATGCTAATTCTTTGCTATTGTTCTCTTTAGTACAATTATCATTTATAATTATATTTATTATTAGTTGTTTCTTTGACCCATTAATTATTGAAAAATATATTTAGTCTCCATTAATATATTTTGATCTCATTTTCCTTTTTATTACATTTAATATTTCTGTATTTATGACCTGCTTATATCTTTTACATTCTAAATTTTTGCAAAGGTCCTATGTTATGCTATAAAAACTGAACACTTTAAGATTCATAGTCAATAATCACAAAAAGTCTATCATGTATAATTTTTTAACAGTGTATTGGAGTTCTAATTTCCTTCTAGTTTTCTTTCTGTTAGGTTTGTCAAGGTCTGAAAGAGTGATGTTAAAAATCACCTATAATTATCTTATTAAGTAAGGGTTTTTGAATTACAGCCAGATTTTTGCTCAATTATTCATATGCTATATCATTTGGTGGATTTATATGCCTATTTAACATTGAAATTATTATTAACATTGACACTGACATTAAGAGTCAACAATGTAGCAGCTAGAGTGTTAGTTTGGGAAACAGAGACTGAGTTCAAATTCTACCTTTGATAATTTCCAGGCTGTGTAAACAGGAATAATTCATAGTCTCTGTAAGTCCCAGTATACTCATCTGTCAAATGGGGATAACAATACCTTATAAGATTTTTGTGAGAATCAAATGAGATAATAATCAACTATATTGTCATATTATCTATGGTACCTTTTAGCATAACATGGTTTCCTTTTTAGTAATTTTCATAGTATTTATTTTACTGTATGTATTTGCCTTATCCAAAATGCAAAAAAAGACTCTCTCAGTCTCTTTTTCCTTATCTGTAAACTGTGACAACAATTCCTGTAGCACTTATCTCTCAGGGCATCTTTGAGGATAAAATGAGATATATGTGTACATACACATATTTCTGTGTACATATATAAAACACTCTAAAATGTAAAATTATTGTTATTTGCTTATTTTAACAAGATTCTTCTATATTAGAATATAAACTTTTATAACAAGGTCTTAATATTATTTGTCAATAAGCATTTGTTGAGTCAAATTGAAGTAAACTATGCATTTGCACTGTATAGGTCATTCATATGGTTATGGAGGTAATCCTGAATAGGGTTACTAAAATCAAAATTAGAAAATACTGGCATAACATGATAGATCAGAAATAACTTCTTCTTAACCTCTCACCCTAACATCACTACCAAATAATTCTTCAATTCCTATCTCACTGAATTTAATATGTTATTTAGATGATAGAAAAAATTCAGATAACATTTTGCTTCATGCCAAAAAGCCTTAGAGAATCATAGGATCATAGATTTAGAGATTGAAGAAACAATACAGGTCATCTAATACAATCTACCTAATTTTACAGATAAGGAACCCAAGACCCAGAGAGAACAGATATACCCAAGGTTATACAAGCAGAACTGTGACTCTATTACAAGGCATCTGACTTAAAATCCAGTGTTCTTTCTACTGTGTCATGCTACATGGAAAATATTTGGAATGTTGGCAATGTATAACTAAGGATTATAGGTCTACTTTTATCCAAGAACAACTTCCTATTTAAATTAAAATACTAAAGATTACATTTAAGGGGGAAAAAACTAATGCTAAGGTTCAGAATTACACAAGTTGTATTATTAAATGCCTTTAAAATGCATACAATAATTAACTAAGATTATCATTAAATCAAAAATAATCAAATAAAGTTTTGGTACAGCACAAAGTATTGTTTAAAGAAGTGGTACTTTAAACTTACAACCAAATATTTTTTCCCCTTAAAAAAAAAAGGTTTCCTATTCTCCCCCACCCCCATTACTGTCTTGTCATAGTACAGGAGCTTGCATAGCTCAGTAAAAGTATGAGCAAAATCATGCAGGGTTACCCAAGATTTAAATTATAGAAAGCAGAGGAAACCATCAGATCATATAGATATAACCTAAACAACATCCCTTGTGAATATGAAGTAGAAATAACGAATAGATTTAAGGGATTATATCTTGTAGATAGAGTGCCTGAAGAACTATGGACAGAGGATTCAATACTGTACAGGAGCCAGCAATCAAAAAGAAAAAAACATTCCAAAGAAAAAGAGCAAGAGAGCAAAATGGCTATTTAATTGGGTTTCATAAATAACTGAGGAAAGAAGGAAAGTAAAATGTAAAGGTGAAAGAGAAAGATATACACAACCAAATGCAGAATTTCAGAGAACAGTAAGGAGAGATAAAAAGGTATTCTTAAATGAACAATGCAAAGAAATAGAAGAAAACAATACAATGGGAAAGACAGGGCATCTCTTCAAGGAAATTAAAGATATCAAGGGAACATTTCATGCAAAAATGGGCATGATAAAAGAAAAAAATGGCAGAGACTTAACAGAAGCAGAAGAGATTAAGAAGAGGTGGCAAGATATACAAAAGAACTAGTCAAGAAAGATCTTACCATCACCAAAAACCACAATGGTGCAGCTACTGATCTAGAGCCAGACACTCTAGAGAATGAAGTCAAGTGAGCCTTAGGAAGCATTGTTAATGGTAATGGAGCTGAGTTATTTAAAATCCTAAAAGATGATGCCATTAAAGTGTTGCACTCAACATGCCAGAAAATTTGGAAAACTCAACAGTGACCATTGGATTGGAAAAGATCAATTTACATCCCAGTCCTAAAGAAGGGCAATTCCAAGGAATGTTCAAATTACCAAACAACTGCACCCATTTCACACACCAGCAAGGTTATACTTGAGATTTGCAAGCTAGGCTTCAGCCATATGTGTACATACATATAACTTTTTCCCCCTCCCACTACCCTAATACTGACAAAGGACTCATAAGTTACAAATATCATCTTTCCCTGCAGGAATGTAAACAGTTCAACCTTAATAGGTCTCCTATGATTTCCATTTCCTGTTTACCTCTTCCATGTTTCACTTGAGTTTTGTATTTGAAAGTCAAATTTTATATTCAGCTCTGGTCTTTTCCTCAGGAATGCTTGAAAGTCCCCTATTTCATTGAATGACCATTTTTTACCCTGAAGGATTATACTCAGTTTTGCTGAGTAGGTGATTATTGGTTGTAGTCCTAACTCCTTTGTCCTCCGGAATATTATATTCCCATTCCCTGCGGTCCCTTAATGTAGAAGCTGCTAAATCTTGTGTTATCCTGATTGTGTTTCCACAATACTTGAATTGTTTCTTTCTGGCTGCTTGTAATATTTTCTCCTTGACCTGGGAACTCTGAAATTTGGCTACAATATTCCTAGAAGTTTTCCTTTGGGGATCTCTTTCAGGAGGTGATTGGCGGATTCTTTCAATTTCTATTTTGCCCTCTGGTTCTAAAATATCAGTGCAGTTTTCCTTGATAATTTCTTGAAAGATGATGTCTAGGCTCTTTTTTTGATCATGGCTTTCAGATAGTCCAATAATTTTTAAGTTCTCTCTCTTGGATCTATTTTCCAGGTCAGTTGTTTTCCCAATGAAATATTTCATATTCTCTTCTATTTTTTCATTCTTTTGGATTAGTGTTACAATGCCTTTATTTCTCAAATTGTTACTAATTTCCAACTCTCCATTCTAATTTTTAAGGAAGTATTTTCTTCAGTAAGCTTTTGGACTTCCTTTTCCATTTAGCCAATTTTACTTTTTAGGGCATTCTTCTCCTCATTGGCTTTTTGGACCTCTTTTGCCATTTGTGTTAGGCTATTTTTAAAAGTGTTATTTTCTTCAGTATTTTTTGGGGTCTCCTTTCGCATCACTCTCAGTTTTTCCTCTACTTCTCTTACTTGCTTCTCAAAATCCTTTTTGAGCTCTAACCATGGCCTGGGACCAATTCATATTTTTCTTGGAGATTTTGGATGTAGGAGCTTTGGCTTCATTGTCTTCTTCTTTTGTCACCAAAGTAAGATAATATAGTCTGACTCTTTTTGTGCTGCTTGCTCATGATCCCGGCCAATTACTTGAGTTATAAACTTTTTATTAAGGTAGGAGTCTGTTTCCACTGTGGAGAATGTACTGTCCCAAGCTTCAGGGGTTTTGTGCAGCTGTTTTCAGAGATACTTCTAGGCACCTGTAAATTTTCAGTTCTTCCAAGGTGCTATGATCAAGGGCAAAGTGTTTACTCCTTCCCTGGCCTGTGCTCTGGTCTATGAGTGACTGACCACAAGCACTCTTTTCTGTCTTGGAACTGTGAGGGTTTTCTCTCCACAGCCACTACAAGCTCCACCACGCCAGCGCTCCTCCTCACCTCAGGACTGCCACCCAGAACTGTGACCCAGCACAGGCAAAGCAAGAGAATCCTGCACCAGCAGAGAGATCCCTGAAATCCCCTTCTGATCAGCCACTGGATTCCCCTTCAGTCTGTGGGCCAGAAGCTCAGGAGGCAGCTGCTGCCCTGGGGGCTGAGACCCCATGCTCCTCTCTCAGCACCACAGAAACAGACTTTTCCCATTGTCTTTGCATTCTTGGGGTGAGAAGTCTGGAAACCGCCACAGCTGCCTGTGATTCAGTCCTCTGAGGCCCTGCTCCAGGTTAGCTGCAGCCTGTGTGCCCACACTAAACTGTGCTCCTCTACCCGGCCTGCACGATATATCTTTCCAATCAACCATCCAGGTTGTCTTGGGCTGGAAATTTGTTTCACTCTGTCTTTTTGTGGGTTCTGCTTCTTTAGAATTTGTGTAGAGCTATTTTTTATAGGTATTTGGAGGAGTTTGGGGGAGAGCTCAAGCAAGTCACTGCTTTCACTCTGCCATCTTGGCTCTGCTTGGCTTCAGCAATATGGGAATAGAGTATTACCAGAAGAGCAGGCTAGTCTTCAAAGAGGCAGAGGAATTAGCAAACAAATTGCCAACATTCACTGGATTATGGACAAAGCAAAGGAGTTTCAGAAAAACATCTACTCCTATTTCATTGACTACACTAATGCCTTTGACTGTGAATCACAACAAATGTGTTAAGTCCTTAAAAAGGTGCAAGAATCAGATCATCTTACTTGTGTCCTGAGGAACCTGTATACAAACCAAGAAGTAACTGCTGGAACTGAACATGGCATAACTGGTGGGTGTATGACTGGAAAAGGGGTATGACAAGGTTGTATATTGTCACCTGATTTATTTAACATACACAGAGTACATAATGTGAAATGCCAGGCCGAATGAATCAAAAGCTGGAGTTAAAGTTGTTCAGAGAAATATCAACAGTCTCAGATATGTAGATGATACCATTCTGATGGCAGAAAGTGAAGAAGAATTAAGAAGTCTCTTGCTGAGGGTGAAAGAGGAAAGTGTAAGAGCTGGCTTGAAGCTTAATATCAAAAAAGCCAAGATCTTGGCAACTAGTCCCATCACATTCTGGCAAAGGGAGGGAGAAGAAATGGAAGTAGTGTCAGATTTCATATGCTTGGGCTGAAGGATGACTGCAAATGGTGACTGTAGCCATGAAATTAAAAGACACTTGCTCCTTGGAATGAAAACTATGCCAAATCTGGACTGCAGACTAAAAATCAAAGACATCACCTTGTCTACAAAGGTTGTTATAGTCAAAGCTATGTTTTTTGCAGTAGCAATGTATGGCTGTGAGAGTTGGACTATAAGGAAACCTGTGTGACACAGAATCAATGCTTTCAAATTGTAGTGCTGAAGACTTTTGAGAGTCCCTTGTATAGCAAGGAGATGAAATCAGTCAATACTTAAAGACATTAATTCAAGTTATTTACTGGAAGGTCAAATATTGAAGCTAAAGCTTATATACTTTGGCTACTTAATGAAAAGGGGCTCATTGGAAAAGACTTTGATGTTGGGAAAGATTGAAGTCAAAGGAAAAGGGAACACCAGGAGATGAGATGGATAGATAGTATCATGGAAACAATGAACATGAATTTCTAAAGACTTCAAGAGATAGTGGAAAATAGAAGGGCCAGGCATCCTATGGTCCATGGGGTCACAAAGAGCTGAACATAACTGAAAGACTGAACAACAAAAACAACAAAATTCCTACTCTACAAAGTTTGACAAAAAACAGTATTAATATATGTCACAAGATTCCTGCTAAATAATAAAGATAATACAAATAAAATTATGTCAAAACAAAAAAATAACCTTTAAAAGTAGAAACTTGAGCTTATTTCAGAATGAGATTATTTTATAAACACTGGGGATCTTGTTTCTATTATGATTATAATTAAAGCACTGTATTTTCTCTTTCATTTTTTTTTAATTTTTAGACAATTGGGGTTAAGTGACTTGCCCCGGGTCACACAGCTAGTAAGTGTCAAGTATTTGGTCTGAGGCCAGATTTGAACTCAGGTACTCCTGACTTCAGGGTCGATGCTGTATCCACTGTGCCACCTAGCTGCCCCTGTATTGTCTCCCTTATGATCACTAAAGCACAGTCATATGAAATATGGCTTTAATTTCTGGCAGCATAGTCAAGTAACTGCATGTAAGTCCAACTTCTCTTTATCAGTGTAAAATAGCAAAAAATTTTCCAAATACAGTAAAATAATAACCAATAAAAGAAAAAATAAAGACATTCTCACAAGAAAAATTTCCCATAAAAAAGGGACAGAAGAAAGGAGTAAAAAAAAAAAAGTTTCATATACATGGTGTCCCAAGTCTTAATGCAGTTTTAAGCTTATACAATATGTCTCAAAACCAATAGACTTTTGATAAATGCTACTCAATGTAGAAATATCATGGAGTAAAGGCAAACTAGAAAAAAGGACTAAAAAAGAGAATAATTCTGTAGTTACTAAAACTAGACCCCCAGAAAAAAAGATCAGACATCCAGAATTATTAAAATGCTTAATCAACATAAAAAAAAGATAAGGAGCAAAATTAGAACTCAAAGAAGAATTAATTCTAAAAGAAAAGAAAATCAATGGCATAGAAGTAAAGATAAAAATTTTAATAAGTAGCATACATTCTGGAAAAGGAATGGTAGGAACAATACATAAAATCCAGAGATACAACAAGAGATTAAAGATAAAAAATAATAATGTCAGGTCCCATTATTTCCTCATGCAGGACAATGGAGGTTATAATGAGAAAGTTGACATGTGTTGGCTCCACATCGTTGAAGGAGAAAAAGTTTGTTACAAAAATCTTGAATACTCTTTTCTATTTTTTTACGTTAAGGGATTTGCCTAGGGTCATAGAGTTACTAAATTTCTATGATAGGATTTGTACCTAAGTCTTCCTGATTCCAAGTCCAGCATGGCTACCCACAACAGGATATCACAGAAGAATCAGGATTTGACAAAGGCTAGGAGGCCCAGGTCCCTTCAGGAGCCCCTTGAGGTCAGGATTACCTAGAATTCCTTAGGAAAGAATAACTATACCATTGTTCAGATCAGCCATAGCAAAGGTACAGTATTCATATTCAGCATGCCAAATGCAACTTTAAATAACATCCCCATTAGAATTGTAGCTCATTACTAGTAAGGACTGTTAGCACAGTTAGCAGCTAGCACAGTGCTTGGCACAGAGTAGGTGTTTAAGACATACTTGCAGATTAATTATCATTTAACTAACAACACAATGAGCTTCAAACCATTCTCTTGGTCACTGCCTTGTACTACTTCCCCATTACTTTGCACTATGATTGCACAATGACTGATAAATCACACTGAGTGGATGATGCCTAATCAAGGTCAATAACAGAAAGCAAAATAGGATGAAAACCTTTGGTCACCCAGCATTATTATAGATCTGTGAGGCAGAAAGGGAATAGATATTTCTAATAGCCCTATTGTCCTCTCTTCCATTCTGAATCTAACTATAGACAGCATATAAAAACAGAGAGAGGCCTATGTTTTTGACTGGCTCATTAGACGATGCAATCATGGAGCTGTATTGAAGAAAGAAGGAGAAAATGAGCTGATGCGTCCAGTACGGTGCACCATTGGTAGTCTGATATCTCTAAACGGCATTCCCTGTTTGTGTTAGTTTCCCTGTCAGTCAGTCAGTAAACATTTATTAAGCACCTCCTATGTGCCAGGCCCTATGCTAAGTGCTGGAGATACAAAAAAAGATAAAAGACAGTCCTTGCTTTTAAGGAGCTCATAGTCTAATGGGGGAAAGGACATGCAAACCACTACATGCAAACAAACTATACAGGATAAATTGGAAATAATCAGCAGAAGGAGGGCACTAGAATTAAGGGGGATCAGGAAAGGTAGGATTTTAGCTGAGACTTGAATAAAGCTAGGAAAAAGAGATTTGGAAGGAGAGCATTTTAGGCATGGGGAATAGCCAGAATTGGGAGATGAAGTATCTTGTTCCAGTAAAAGCAAAGGAAGCCAGTGTCACTGGCTCAAAGAACACAGGGAGTAGGGTGGGAAGGGGTATAGTGTAAGAAGACTAGAAAGGTATGGGGGAATGGGGAACAAGTTATGACGGGCTTTGGACAAAGAGGTATTTATATTTGATGTGTCCACTGTGTTAATGCTTCAATAGCAGTCTAACTAAACTCTTGGGCATAAAGAATATGAAAGAGTTAGCTGATTATGACTCAGTCTCTGAAGGTCAAAACATCAGCATCCTTGTCAGCATCTTTTGAAGCTTTTCCTGTTCTCTTAGACATATTTGTTCCCTCAGATGTATCTCTTTTTGTTAAAGGTTTCAGAATTTAAATTTATATCTCTGCTGTTATTATGGGATAGCCTTTATCAGAATATAAATAATACATACACACACACACACATATATATATATATATATACACATATAATGTATATTCATATGTATACATAGGTAGATACATGTGCATGTACGTATTCTGAGAGGCAGTGTGACACAGTAGATCAGGAATCAGGAAAACTTGGGTAAAATTCCACCTTACATACTCAATTGCTATATCACCATCAGTAAGTCATTGCATACACAGAAAAATTTTGGCATAATTTAAGAACTTTCTGAAAATTCTCAATTTCCTATTTTAGGGAAAACTTTTAACACAATAGCATTAAAAATAATTTTTTAATGGGAAGGGACCTCAGGAGGGAAGGGGCCTTTGAATTCAACTTCATTTTAAAGATGAGAAAACTAAGCCCCAGGTAAGTTAAGCAATTTGCACAGGTTACACAGTTAGTAAACATCAGAGATGGAATTTGAGTCTGATTTGAACTTCATAGCCCATGCTCTTTTCACCATTCTATACTTCTCTCTATGTCATTTTAAAAGGAAGGATTGGGGAGGGGGATGTAGCCTATAAAGCCTTTCAAACCTGATGTAAGATGTTAATATATATATGTATATCATTTCATTATATCAGGAAGTATAACTATATTATATCCAAATATCTATTGCTTTAGCAAATAAATTTACATAAATACACTGAGGCTTCAAATACTGTTCAATAAAATGAAAGAATGAAACAACCTAGATAGAAGATCTTAAGTACCTTTTAAAAAGTGTGTGTGTGTGTGTGTGTGTGTGTGTGTGTGTGTGCACGTGCATGCGCACGCACACATAAACACATATGAAAGTCTGCTTGGCACAGTGACCACAGGGTCAGCCTAGGAATAAGGAAGAGTAGATTCTACCTCAGTTGCACATGCACTGCAGTGCCCTGGGCAGCTCCGATTTACTCATCTATATGGATGGAGAAAGTCCTCACAGTAGGAGTTTCCTGCAAAACACTACAGACTCCTAACAATATGAGATGTGCATATATGTCTACTCCATAAAATAAATTCAACTGTAACACAATGGCACCACCTGTTGATGTATAAGAAGAACTGAAATGAACCAGAAATGACAGCACAGTATTTTCTATTAAGGTCCAGTTTTCAAGAACGCTTTTCTAGTACTGGTCAGTAATGATCTTCTCCCCATATTATACAACACTTTATTTTATAGCTCCCTAACACATACATCATACGATAATCTGCACCACAGCTGGTGTTTCATCCCCTTACTAAACCATAAGCTCTTGGAGGACAGCAGACATATCCAACTTCACATTTCTTTTAGCACCTAGCACAGTGTTCTCTGTACACAGAATATTATAACAAATGGTTGTTTTACAGCATTAATTTGATACTCCATATTCAAAAGAAGAGAGTAAGAAATCATTGGACATGGGGAATAAGGAATATTAACACAACAAAATGAAACTGACTCTAACTTAACAGGTAGGAAGTGATTGGTAACTGGCCTAAGAGTAATTTCTAAAAAGCTATGTGCAGGCAAACCAATAAATTAGAGTAAATGTCAACATCAAAATCAAATTAAAAGAAAGATTAAAATAAGAAGAAATTTCATGAATTAGAACAGTTTTATCCTAGCCTACCCAAACAAGATCTTAATGCTAAAAAAAATGAGAAATTGATAAACTTAATATATGAAATCAGACTATCACTTTTCTTACAGAAGTTTAGCTGATATCAAGAAGGAAGAAAGTCAATAGAGTCCAAAAACATCTCAGTCAACAAACACTTGTTTTCTCTGACAAGCAGAGAGACAGAATAGCCAAATGCCACTAAATTAGTGTAGTCATAAAACATTAGAAAGAACAGAAGATTTTACAAGCAGTATCATCTCACAAAACAACAACAAAAAAAAAAGTGGAGTGTTATAGGAAGTACTGATCCTCTAGTAATTTAGGTTCACTACTGCAATGAAGTGGAAATACTCATATAAAATTTGACAGTTAACAAATATGTACTTAGCCATAGCAGCAAAAAGATATGTTCTACCTCTGTCCTACCTGTGCCAGCCTTGTCCATCAAACCTCAGGGCCCAGTTAGATCCTCATGTTTTCTTGTACCCCAGGAGACCAGGAAGGCAAATCAACATGATGAGCCAATTAAATCTCAAGGATAGCTGCAATACCTTCTAAGAAAAAAACTAGCCTAATCTGCATGGGACAGAGCCTTAGAATAATCCTCCCACCACAAGTAAAAAAATGAGTCTGAGAAATAATTAAGGGAAATCATCCCAAGAAGGTTTATACTTAGAATTAGAGTGAAAGTAAATAAACAGCACAGATAAGATACATCAGCATTTCTATAATTATCAATTCTTATTATTGATCTCTGCCATATTTGGATTTTAAAACCCCAGAACATGATACGGCATGTAAGGAAGGAGATGCACCAAGGATCATGCACTGAGAGCTCAAAAGTACCTTCAATGTCTAGACCAACCCCCTTATTTGTCATATGAAGAAACCGAGGCCTAAAAATTAACATTGCTCAATGTTACACAGTTGGTAAGTGGCAGAGATAGAATTTTAATTCAGGTGTTTTCACTCCAAATCCAGTACTTAAGAAAATGAAATTGGGACAACCAGCTCAAGTACACACAAAAGGATTCTGCACTATAGGTAGGAAAGCTAGAAGGCCAGTTGTTACTGGAAGCTCTGCCTGATTTCCTGGAACCATTTTCAAAGTTTGCTCCAAATTGCTTCTTTCTATGACTATTATAAGATATAATAATACTGATTAACTTTGAAAGAGAGTCATTAATGGCAATTAATAAAATAATTCTAAATCATTTTGTACATATAAATACTTTAGTACAATAATATATCCATCATGTTGACATAGGCCATCTTTCCATTGGTACAGGTTATACCAAATCTATGTCTTATGTTGTACATATTCTCCCATAAGTCCTTCGTAGATCAAGTTGCCATGCTTAAAGCCATCCTCAAGGTATTTTTCTATCTTATGATACCAGTATAGCACACAATTTATCTATTGGTTATTCTTTGCTCTCTATATCATAATCAGCTTACCCCTTTTTCTAGTCATACATTTCTGGGAGGGGATCCCTTGCTTACACGAAAATCATTATTCCTAACATGCTACAACTTATGCCTACCAATCTGACAGTTTTAAAAGCACTATCAAGATATATTGAAGAAGATGCCAAATAATGAAATTATAATTTCCAAAAATAAAGTGATTGAAAGTATATTACTTACTATTTGTCTGTGTGACAATTTTCTCATCTTTATATGATTATGAAAATGGCCTACACACATATTTAGGCTATCCTTGATAAAAATGCATGCCTGTTATCAGGCTGTCTGGGATGATTTTCTGTGACAGACCACATCCTCATATATTTGTGACTGAAAAGTATGTAGCATACAAGATCCTACTGTGTTTACTATTTGTTAATTACAAAACATATTTGACTCAGAAGAGCAAAACATAGCTGTAAAGGCTCATCTCCAACAAGCTTTCTACCATGCTTATGTTAGCATATTATAAAACATTACTTGAAAGAAGTAACTGCAGAGCTAACTGGTTTTTTAAATTATCTTTTATCAATATCAATAAAGATATAAAATAAGTAGAAACACACTTACCCAATATTTGCCATTGTCATGTCCTACTCATAATCTAACAGAAGAATTCTGTAAAAAAAAGAAAAAAAATAAGACTGAAAAGAAGAAGCAAACCTATCCACAATTGTCGTTGATTCTTACAAGCCAATAGCTGTTATCAAGACACCTGGTCTAATTTTATATACTAAGAAAACACAAGTTATCTTGCACTTTGTGAATTGTGGGTTTGGGTAGAAAATACTGTCTTCTACTTCAATTAATCTAATTTCATGGCAAATTGAATCATCATATCTAAAGGAGTACTACAAAGTTATATAAGAGTAACAACCTAAACTATAGATTTGTTAAGAGACAGAATAATACATTTTCATAGTAAAATTATTTTCATAGGTTGCCATGGCACAGAAGATGCTTTATTATCTTTCAAGATGTGGAATCTAGCAGTTATAATAATATCAACTTTGGCAAAAAGACATAAAAATTATTTCTCTGATACTTCGAAAGTGGTGATACTCTGTCTTGAAACCTAGAATGAACAAGTAGAAACATTTCATTAATATCTACTCACTCATATTTTCCTGATTTATCCTAAAACAATAACAAGGAAAATTATAGGGCAAATGCTTTCCCCTTTTGCTCTAAGGCTACTACCATAACCTTCTAGTTGGCCTCTCTGCCTCAGGTCTCTCCCCTCTTTAGTCCCTTTGCCATTCAGTTATCAAAGTGATCTTCCTAAAATATAGGTCTGACTATATCACATCACCCCTCCATAACTCTTTTCTTCAAATCCCTGTTCATATATTTCCAGTCTTCTTAGACTTTATTCCCTTACACATATTCTATGATCCAATGATCCTGGGCTACTTGCACGAGATACTCCATCTCCCAACCATTCATTTTCACAAGCTGTCCCTCATATCTGAAATTCTCATTCTCTTCATATGCACTTCCTGACTTGCCTGGCTTCTTTTAAGTGTCAGCTAAAATCTCTCCTTCTGCAATAAGCCTTTCTTGGTCCCCCTTAATGTTAGTGCTTTCCCTCAGAATACTTCCAACTTGTTTCTACATAGTTTTTTTTTTCATATCATGTCCCCCATTAGATTGTGAACTCCCTGTGTGTAGGGACTGTTTTTCTTTGTTTCTTTCTTTGTATCCTCAGCACTTAACACTTATGTCTATCACATAGTAGGGATTTAACAAATGTTTTTTGATGACTTGACTTCATGTTAATTTTTAGAATACTTTCATTTCCCATATTTGCCTATCTATAACAACTGCTTCTGAATTAATCATTGTCACCTGGCCCAATGTTATTACCTTATAACCACACACCAAACCAATGATAATTTACATTCAAGTTTAAACAGGAAATATAGGAGCAACCATTTGCAATTCATAGGCTTGTAGAATTAGACTTGTAAACCTCAGACATAGGTCACATAGTCCAAATTCCACCTGAGGAAGCAGGAGCCCAGGGAGTTTAGGACTTGCTCCACACAAGTACTAAAAGGTAGAACCAAATTTGGATTCAAATTCTTGTGGATGAGGTCTTTCCACCAGGATTGCCTAAGGATTCCTAGAGGTTGTAACCAGCTTAGGTTCTACACAGAAAGTGACAGAGCTCAAATTATATTCAAGTCCCATGGATCCAGGTTTAGAGGCTTTTTCTACAAAAGTTGCTTAGGGGCATTGAGAAATTAAATGACTTGCCCACCATTACTCAACCAGTAGGTGTCAAAGACTTTGAACCTAGGACTTCTGTACTCCAACTGGCTCTTTATCCAGTATACCACGATAAGTCACACTACTGCTATCTGAGTGCTCCGACTACTGCCACTGACAATACCTAACATTCACAATTTAGTAAAATGAAGAAAGAGCACAAAGGAGGAGTTGGATTCTTCAATGGTCAGGTACATGTCCATCCTTTGACAAGGTTAAAATGCCCAATTTGTGTCTGATTCTTTTTCATCCTCCCCCTTCCACCTCTGCCATTCTAGTCCTTCTGTCTTCAATTTTTATACTCTTTTGCTGAAAACTATTTCCAGTGGGGAACAGAGAGCATGGACAATATCTGTCTCGTTTTCTCGTCTGTAAAAATGAGGATTATTTTTTATTACTATATAGGAGCACCTACCTCCCAGGTTGCTGTGAGCATAAAATACTTGTAAAACGCTTTGTTAAAGTGCTACATAAATGAAATTTGTTATGATTATTATGATTATTATTATTATTCAGGCAACTAGGTGACACAGTGGATAGTGCTGACCCTGGAATCTGGAAGACTCATCTTCGTGAGTTCAAATCTGCCCTCAGATACTTCCTAGCTGTGTGACCCTGGGCAAGTCACTTAACCCTGTTTGCCTCAGTTTCCTCATCTGTCAAATGAGCTGGAGAAGGAAACGGCAAACTATCCCAGTATCTTTGCCAAGAAAACCCCAAATGGGGTCACGAAGAGTCGGACACGACAAAACAACATTATTATTATCATAAAATAATAATACTCTTATAGACTAAGGGAGGTCGGACCTTGCCCCCAGGTGAGCCTTGGAAAGTGTTCCCCCAAAGAAACCCCCACCTCTTGCTAATCTCGGTTCACCCTAAACCAAAGGTGGGAGCGGGTTGGACAGCTCCCTGACCATCAAGCAGGAACGAGCGCCTCAAGCGCTTTGTCATCACTTCCGCTTCCGGGGAGGACGCGCCGAAACCGCCCCCACCTCCCGAGCTCTGACGGGTGGGTGTGACTAAAGGGGAGGAAGTGGCGGAGGAGAACTTCCGGTCCTGAGGAAACTCGGCTCGGTGGCTGGGCTGACAGGCGCCGCATCCCGTGCAGAAGTGCCCGGTGCCTTCCATCGTCCTTCCGCTCCTCCTCCCTCTCCTTCTTCCTTGCTTTACTCCTTCTCTTTCTCCTTTTTCTCTTCCTCGTTCTTCTCCTCCACTTCACCACCGCTGCCTCAGCCCGAGCCTTCCCAGCCTCCCCAGTCCCCATGTTTCGGGGCGGGAGGCCTGGAAGCGAAAACCTGCTCGCCGGCACTTCATCATGTCCGAACTGACGAAAGAGCTGATGGAGCTGGTGTGGGGCCCCAAGACCAGCCCCGGCCTCTCCGACACCATCTTCTGCCGCTGGACTCAAGGTACCGCGAGGCCCGCGCCCTTCCCCCGGCTCCGGCGGGGCTCGTCGCCCCCCGGCCTGGGCCCTCGGCCGCCACCCCTCTGGCGCGGGTCGTGCAGGTGCTGGCCCTCGGGGACCCGACCCGACCTCACCCCACCCGGGTCGGGGAGGTAGCAGCTGATCTGCCGGTGCCGAGAGGGCGGTGGTGTGGGCTGGCTACGGGAGCGCTGCTCAATTAACCTGGAGTCCGGGAACTGAAAAAAAAAAATAACTTTATGTCAATGTAATTGGTTGCCTTTGTAAGCCTACTCGTGTGGTGCATTTAATCAAGTGAACAAGCAGTAACTAAGCATTTGCGACGTGTCAGGCACCTTGTTAAGCCCTGGAATACAAAGAAAGACAAATCAAACCAAACGTCCCTGCTCTCAAGGAGCTCCTGATGTAATGGAAAAGCATTCCGAAAAGGGTCTGTAGACTTCATCAGACGGCATATCAGACTGGCATGATACAGAAAGGGGAAGAACCCCAGGTCTACACTTGCCGTGTATGTCACTTTCCTATAAAAAAGGTCGACTTAGTTGGATTGTTCTAGGCTAAGGTTATGGAACCTCTTGTCGACACTCCATCCACGTCAGTTTCCAGTTTTAAAAAATTGACCTTGTTGGATTGTTTTAGGCTACGATTAAGAACTTCTTGTCAGCACATTGTGTCCAGGCTAGTTTCCTATAAAAATGAATGACTTAGTTGGATTGTTTCAGCCTAAGGTTAAGAACCCCGTGACTACACGTTAAGTCTTCATCAATTTCCTATAAAGGTTGACTTAGTTGGAGTATTCTAGGCTTAGGTTAAGATTCTCTTGTCAACACTTTTCGTTCACACCAGTTTCCTACGGAAAAAAAGTGACTTAGTTCGACTGTTTTAGGCTAAGGTTAAGAACCTCCCTTCTCCACACTTTTCACCTCATCAGTTCCCACTTCAAAAAGGGGGGGGGGTAACTTAGTTGGATTGTTTTCGGCTTAGGTTAAGAACCTTTTGTCTGTATTTTGTGTTCACACCAGTTTCCTATAAAAATGAGTGACTTCTTTGGAATGTTTTAGGCTAAGGTTAATAGAAATTTCTAGTCTACACTTTGTGTCCTTATCAATTTCAGTAAATAAATAAATGACTTATTCTAGGCTGAGGTTACTACGAAGCCTTGTTCTACACTTTGTTGTCCATGTCAGCTTCCTCTATATGGTGACTTAGACAGTTTTAAGCTAGATTTGACCTGTTGTATTAAGGGAAGAGGGAAATAAGAGAAGGTGGTTGGGTGGTCCGAGGAAGCTGTTTAATTACAGCTTGCCTGTTGTAATTGTTAGTGGGTGTGTCACCAGTGTTCAAGGCGTGGTACAGGATATAGAACTGCAGTAAAACATTGCCTGCAAAATTTAGATGAGAGGGTAAGGCTGATTCTTGTGGCCCATTATGTCTCTGTTATGAAGGAGTGGGGAGTTTTATCTTCAGAGTCCGAGGGAGCCTTGACACCAAGCAGCAGCCCCAGTACTGAGATAATTTTGTCAGAGCACATTTGGAATTGTGTTTCTTGGAATGAGTGTAAAAGTTTGTGTTAACTTTTAAGAATACATTTGGGGCATCTGAGTGTTGTTTGTTTGTTTGTTTGTTTTTAACAGCCCATTTGTGGAACAAACATCTGCTCAAGAAAGTGATTATTGAACATTTAAAATTGAAAACTTATATTCAGAATATACCTCTTAAGAAAAAATAGAACATTTCTTTCCTTGGCATAGTTTCAGCATCTTTCAAAATTGGAACTATGGTATTTTAGACTTAAAAGTTTAGAGATAGTCTACTTCATCCTTTCCACCACTTGTTTTAGGATAGCTGACTTTTATTTAACCTCAATCCCTAAAGTACAGTGTTGCTAGCTGCTTAATATATATTTATTGATTAGTGACAGATTAGGAATTGGTTGCCTCCCCGGGTTAAATGGTTTGTCCAAAGCCACACCTCTAATTAGTGGTAGAATCACAGAATCTCAGAATCGGAAGAATTCTCAAGTGTCCAAATAGTCCAATTTATGCCTGAACAAGAATCCTTTCTGTATGATGATAAGCAGGCAGACTTCAGAAAAACCTGGAAAGGCTTGTGTGGTTTGATGCGGAGTGAAGTGAGCAGACTCAGGAGAACATTGTACACAGTAATAGCCACATTGTGCAGTGACTAATATTGATAGACTTAACCCTTTTCAGCAATGCAAGGATTTAAGACATCTCCAAAGGCCTCACAATGGAAAATGCTATCCACATCCAAAGAAAGAACTATGAAGTTTGAAAGCAGATTGAAGCATACTATTTGCTATTTTTTTTTCTTCTGTTGTGTTTTGTTTCCTCTTTCTAGTGGTTTCTCCTATTGGCTCTAATTCTTTCTTACAACATCACTAATGTAAAAATATGTTTAATAGGAATGTATATGTATAGCCTGTATCAGATTGCTTGCCATTTTGGGGAAGGAGGGAGGGGGAGAAAATTTTAAAACTCAAAAACTTATGGAAGTGATTGTTGATAAATCAAAATAAATTAATAAAGTTAAAAAAAATTTCTTGAAAGATAAAAAAAAGAATCGTTTCTGTATCATACTAACTGGTTATGTGTTTGAATACTTCCGGTGAGAGGGAATGCTCTACCCACTTAGCAATTCCACTTTTTAATGGTTCTAATGGCTAGATTAGCTAATTTTTCTTTAATTGAGCCTAGCTACGATTTTTTTTTAAGCTCCTACTCCTTGGTCCTAGATCTGCCCTCTGGGGCCAGAAAGAAAAAGTCTAATATCTCTTCCATGTAACAACCCTTAAAATGCATGAAAATGGCTAATCCTAAATCCAGTTTCCTCCACCCTTAACTCCCCGCGTCCTTCATCTACTGATCAGTATATGGCAAGAACTTGAGTTCCTTTACTAAATTGCTTCCATTTAAACTGCATCTGTTGCTATTCCGTTTACGCTTTTAAACATCCTCCACCTCTGTGCCTTTGCATAGGGTAATCTTCCGTACCTGGAATACATTGCCACCTCCTTAGAATCCCTAACTCCTTTCCTGCATGAGACCTATACTGATTTATGCCTTCTTTGTTCCTTAGTAATGCCCTTGCTCCTCAAAATTACTTTGTATTTTGTGTGTGTGTGTGTAGTTTTGTCTTTATGTCCGTTGTGCTAGTATAGTGCCTGGCACAGGTAGGTACTTAAATACTTGTTGCATAGATCTTATGTCCAACATTTTAACCTATCAAAAACTTTGAATCTTGATTGTGTTGGAATTGCCTATTGGTTCATCTACAAATTTATTAAGTGCTTTTTTTGAGTGATTGATAATCAAGCCATCAATATCTTTATATATAACTCATTGATCAAAATGCATATGACTAAGCATGTATTCCCAAGGGCTGATATCAAATCATTATGGTTCTCTAGAATATAGCTCTCTTTGCTTTCTGTGCTATTTTCATCATATTGTTTTGATGGAATTCCTAATTGTTCAGTATAATTGTGGATCAGATCTCACTTGATGGGATGTAATTGTTTGGTCTAAAATCCTGAATTTTCAAATCTTACCTTGAATTTTATGTTTCCCTTTATTTATCCTTTTGATCTTGTTTTGATTACATTTTAATAACAAACATGAATAAAATTGGTGATATTTATGTGTAGTGTTGAAATTTTTAAAACTATCGAAGCTTTTAAAAGAAGCATTATTTTGCTTGCTTCAACATAACACTTCAACACTCACTTGCTTCAACATAATCTGTGCAAAACATTTCTTTTATGTTTTACTCTGGTAAAATATGGAAATATTAGACTTTTGTTTTGAACTGTTAAGGTAAACTCACAGTATGTATACATACTGCGTATGTAGTATATACTACATGTACTACAAAAACTACACAATATGTAGTGTGAAATAGTTTAATTGTGGGCTCTGCCAAAGTTTAGATATCCTAGGTTTTTAGACCAGAAAGATACCATAGAAATCATCTAGCCCAACCCCCTTGTTTCACAGATGAGGAAAATGAGGGTAAGAGAGGCTAGATTAGTGCCTTTGTCCTCAAGGACTTTATAATCTGTAGCTCCAAATCTAGCATTTTAGAGAATATTTTCTCTTGTATAGGTCCTTTGTAAAATGTAAAATAAATATGGGCTTGACAGCTTTTTAAGAGGTCTAATAGTTATGAGCCATATCGTTTTCATATAGGTGTGTTCTTCTGCATTGGACAATTCCACCCTAATGTATTCCCAGTCCAGAAAGAAATGCCTACGCTCTGAAGTTTTCTGTGACAGTCATAGACACCTACATAACAACCATAACTATTTCCATTTCAATGCTTCGAGGTTTGCTGAATGCTTTCCTCTATATAGTTGGGAGAGATAAGTAGCACCACTATTATTATTCCCATTTTTTTGAGAAGGTAACTTAGCCAGGTTCTTCTGGGTAGGTGAAATAATTGTGGCCATTCTTCTAGTAAGTGCAGGCCTCTTATCTGCAGTTCTAACATTCCTTAAGTCTTGACCTGGATTCTAATCAAATTGAAAAGTGCATACATTTCGGCATTGTTATATGAATAACTAATGGACTGTTGGAATTACTTTGCAGATACAAGGTTATGTTTATAAAATTGCCGAAAAGGGCTTATTGCAATATTAGCCAGGGTAGGTGTCCTTACAGGAAATAATTTAATAAGTACCACTTCAGAATTTACAATGTTTCACATTCATTTAGAAAAATACTTAACAGAATAAAATGCTTTAGATGAGCGATTCCAAACCTTGTTAATATTTCAGGGCAACTCAGTGTATATGTATATTTGGTGATTAAATTTGTTACATTGATGTTTGGAGTAGACTTTTGTATGTTTTATTTATTTATTTTTTGAGGTTCCACATGCCAGAGATTGCTCCAGCAGTCATTTGGGATGTTGGAGTAGACACTAAGGCTCCACTTCGCTGCACTTAAGATGCTGCATTAGTGTTCTGACATCAACTCTGGCATTGTTTCATAAATCTATAATGGCACTTAGTATTGGACTGCATTCAGATCTTGAGCCATCATTTAAAAACAATCTACAGATTTAAGATTTTTATTTTTTAGAAATAAGTTTTTTTTAAGACCATGTTTAGATGATGTTTCTCTTCTAGAATTGCCACTGCCTGACCAGGTGGAACAGTTTTGAAATGTATTCAGAATATAGGCATCCATGTGGCTGCAACTACACTGTAGATGAGTGAGCTTTGACTTTGTTTACTGGCAGAATTACTGTTTTCATGAATTACTACAGATTATCTTCAGGAATATCTATAAATGAAAGTGATTCTGTAGATCCAGCATAACTTTATCAAGAACAAATTATGCCAGGCTGATGTCATTCCTTTTGTTTGTTTTGGATAGGGTTAATTGGTGTCAAAAGAATGCTGTAGGTGTGGTTTATCTTTACCTAAATATTAGCAAAATATGTGATAATTAATCTTGTGAACAAAATGGAGAAATGTGGGCTAGCTGATAGATTAGGTGGGTGGGTAGGGAACTCATTAAATGACAGGACAGAAAAATAGTTCGATAACTTGGCGGGTTGTCTTTAGTGGAATACTCTAGAAATCTTTTCTTGTCCCTGTGTCCTTTATCAGTGACCTGAATATAGGCATGTGTGTATAAGCTAGATAGAGAAATAGATAAAAAATATTTTTATATACATATACACATACATATGTAGATATTTACATATATGACACACATTATAGATAGTAAACATAAACACATAATATATTATAAATAAATAATACAAATAGTAAATATATACATATATAGCATATACATATAATCTATGTATATATAGTATGCTTATCAAACATGCAGGTGACATAAGCTAGAAGAAATAGCTAATCCACTGCATGATAAAATCAGGATGTGAAAAGTATTTGATAGGCCAGAACATGGAGCTCTGTATGATGAAGTTTAATAGATATATCTGGATTTGTTTTGCTTAAAAAATACATGTTACAAGGGAAGCTTCTATGTCAGGATAGAGATGTATTATTGGATAATGATAGAGATTCTCAAAAAAGGCATCAAAACATTTAAAATGCACAAAAAATATACAGAAAGGGACATAAAATAATGATTTTTACTATTTTAAAAATTTGTACATATTTAAGGAAGACTACTTAGAAATTATTTCTTATTCTTCAACATTCTTTGTGTATTGAAATCTTGTAGATGGTTCACTAAAAAGCAAATGTAAAAAATGACATGTAAAGCTTTTTATAATCATAAAATCATAAAACCAACTTCACAGATACAAGACTGGAGATGGGCAGGGAAGGGTATTTTAGTGGACTTCTGGGTCACTGTGAGTAAATAATGTTTTTAGTGAAAACTTAAAAGTTAATGTAAGCTTTTGCTGCATTAATAGAAGTCTGGTGTCCAGGACAGTAATAATACCACTGTACTCTACCCTAGTGAGATCATATCTTGTGTTCAGTTCTGCATTCCATATTTTATTTTATTTTTGTATTTATTTTTTTTTAGAGGGCTTCCAAGAATTTTTTATTTGAAGATGAGAGTGGTATAGAAATTTTGAAGTGCAAACACAGTAGTCAAAAGAAACATAAAACAGTAAGCACATTACTAAAGAAAAAAGATAAATAAGGATAAATTGTTTGCATTCTAATATGAGGAAATGATACACGTGTCCCTCTGAAACCTATCATCAGGGGCCATAGAAAAAGGCTAATTAGAGAAAAGGTACCTGAGAGAAAAGGATTCTATTATGTCTTTTTTTTTTTGCCTAAACCTTTCCTTATTTTGTTTGGTTTTTTTATTTTTTCCATATGCTTTTGAGTTGAAAATTTTTCTCCCTTTTCCTCCCCCCCCCGCCCTCCCCAAGACAGCACACAATCTGATATAGGCTTTACATTTACATATCCATTAAACATATTTTCACACTAGTGAAGTTGTAAGTAAAAATTAAAACCAATACGAGGAACTATCAGAAAGAGTAAACAAAACTCAACAGAAGGTAAAAATAAGTGATAGCGATTCAACTTCCGTAGTTCTTTCTTTGAATGTAAACAGCATTATCCATCCCAAGGACTCTGGAAATGTCTTAGATCCTCATAATGCTGAGAAAGGTTCAGTTTAACAATCCTAGTCATTGCATAACGTGGCTGTTATTGTGTACAAAGTCCTCTTGATTCTGCTCACTTCACTCAGCATCAGACCATATAAATCTTTCCAGGTTTTTCTGAAGTCAGCCTGTTCATCATTTCTTACAGCACAGTAGTATTCCATTACATTCATATAACACAACTTGCTCAGCCATTCCCCAATTGATGGGCATCCTCTCAATTTCCAATTCTTTGCCACCACAAAAGGAGCTGCTATGTATATTTTTGTACATATGGGTCCTTTTCCTATTTGTTTGATCTCTTTGGGATATAGCCCTAGAAGTGCTATTGCTGGATCAAAGGGTATGCACATTTTTGTAGCCCTTTGGGCATAGTTCCAAATTGTTCTCCAAAATGGTTGGATTATTTCACAACTCCACCAACAACGTATTAGCGTTCCAGTTTTCCCACATCCTCTCCAACATTTATCATTTTCCTGTTTTGTCATGTTAGCCAATCTGATAGGTGTGATGTGGTACCTCAGAGTTGTTTTGATTTGCATTTCTCTAATCAGTAACGATTTAGAGCATTTTTTCATATGACTATAGATGGCTTTAATTTCTTCATCTGAGAACTGTCTGTTCATATCCTTTGACCATTTATCAATTGGGGAATGGCTTGTGTTCTTATAAATTTGTCTTAATTCTCTATATATTTTAGAAATGAGGCCTTTATCAGAAAGACTGGTTGTAAAAATTCTTTCCCAATTTTCTACCTTCCTTCTAATCTTAGTTGCATTAGCTTTCTTTGTGCAAAAACTTTTCAATTTAATGTAATCAGAATTATCCATTTTGCTTTTCCTAATGTTCTCTATCTCCTGTTTGGTCATGAATTCTTCTGTTCTCCATAGATCTGATAGGTAAACTATTCCTTGTTCTCCCAGTTTACTTATGGTATCAGCCTTTATATCTAAGTCCTGAACCCATTTTGACTTTATTTTGGTATATGGGGTGAGATTTGGGTCTATGCCTAGTTTCTGCCATACTCTTTTCCAGTTTTCCCAGCAGTTTTTTTCAAAGAGTGGGTTCTTGTTCCAGAAGCTGGGGTCTTTGGGTTTATCAAATAATAGATTACTATAGTCATTGACTACTGTGTCTTGCATATTTAACCTATTCTACTGATCCACCTCCCTATTTCTTAGCCAGTACCAAGCAGTTTTGATGATTGCTGGTTTATAATACAATTTAAGATCTGGAATTACTAGGCCACCTTCTCCTGCATTTCTTTTCATTACTTCCTGTGATATGCTGGACCTTTTGTTTTTCCAAATGAATCTTGTTATTATTTTTTCTAACTCTATAAAATAATTTTTTGATAGTTTGATTGGTATGGCACTGAATAAGTAAATTAGCTTCGGTAGGATTGTCATTTTTATTATATTATCTCGGCCTACCCATGAGCCACTGATGTTTTTCCAATTATTTAGATCTGATTTTATTTGTGTGAATGCATTCCATATTTTAGAAAAGTCATAATTGAAGTGGAGAATGACTAGAGAAAGATAATAGGGATCATAGATAGAGAGTTTGAAGGGATCTTAGAGCCCATGTAGTCAAACTCCCTCATTTTACAGGTGAGAAAATTGGGGCCCAGATAGTTTAAATGATTTACCCAAAGTCAGGCAAAGGTGATAAGTGAAAGAAGCATGATTTGATTGAAGGTCTGCTTCCTCTAATTCCAATGGTTTTTCCCACTATTCAGTGGGCAGTCATGGCTGTTGAAGGACCTTGAGTTGCTACTGTATGTTTTTCTTCTGTTGATTATTTCCAGTTTATCCTGTAGCTTATTTGTACATTATTGCATGTTGTCTCCCTCATTAGACTATAAGCTCCTTGAGGGCAGGGACTACCTTTTGCATTTCTTTATATGCCTCAGGGATTAACAATGTTTGCCAAAGGGTAGATGCTTGATATTTATTGACAAATTCCCCCAATTTGCAGCAAAGGTCGGGGTGGGGGAAGATATGCATCATTTTCTCCTCTCTTAAGCATCAAACTTTGTCATAATTATGCAACATTCAGTTTTGTTTTGTGTTTTTCCCCATTTACCTTGTAGTAATTTTGTATTCCTACTACTCCTTACTTCATTCAATATCAGTTCACTTAGTGTATTTTTCAAGGGAAAATATTATTTTTCATATGTTTGGCATGTCTTCCCACCTAAAGATTATGAAAAAGTTTTATGCTGTCACATACTTCTTTTTCGTATAACTTAAATTGTAACACAGGAAGACATGTATGAAGTAGTGCAGAACAAAATAAAAACAAGAAAATAAAACGTCCAATAACTACAAAGTGTAAAGAAAAACACCATTAAAAGGCCATGAGATATAAGTAGTTGTAATGACCAACTTGTGTAAGAAATAGCTAAGTGGTACAGTGAATAGAGTGCTGAACTTTGAATCAGGAAGATGAATTCATATCTGGTCTCACACTTAGTAGCTATGTAGTACCTACCTCCTAGGGTCATTGTGAGGATCAAGTGACATGATATTTGGTAATTGTTTGCACAGTTCCTGGTAGCTAATAGGTGCTTAATGAATACTTATTACTCTTCCTTTTCCCCCACTGGAAAAACTAATGTTAAAACACTCTCTCACCTCTCTTAGTAGAGAAGTGAGGGCCTTCAGATGCAGAACATACTTATGTACTATCCAGCATAGTTGTTGTATTAATCAGTTTGCTGAAATGTTTCTGTTACAAGGTAGAGTTCAATGGGAGAGGGAGAATTGTGGTGAAATGCCTGGGATATAAAAACAAAATGCAGCAACAAAATTTTTAAAAAGTGGGGTTTAGATACCTCTAATGGTTTGAAACAGGTCATTTAAATCAAATCTAAACTTGCCTCTTTTCAACTTCTGCTCATTGCTCCTAGTTCAACATTCTGGGATAAGCAGAACAAGTCTGATCTCTCTTCTAATTGACTGTTTTCAGTACCTTAATACTGTTATGTCCTTCTTAAGATTCTTTTTCTCCAAGCTAAACAGCCTGAGTTCCTTTAAATGACCCTCATATGGCAGCAACTCAGCTCTTTTGTTTAAAGTTTTTACTGATGTCTTAATTTCCAAACATATTCCCTCCCCGAAGAGCTATTCCTTGTAATAAAGAATAAAAGAGAGGTAAAAAAAGGAAGTTCAGCAAAACTAATAAATTAATCAACCAAGTCTGACAGTCACCGCTCTCTCCAAAATTACCAGTGATCTGTTTGCCAAATCTAATGGCCTTCTCTCAGTCTTTCTTCATCCTTCTTGACCTCTGTAGCTTTTGACACAGAGTTGGTCAGCCTCTTCTCCTTGATAACTCAGAAGTTTTCATGACACTACTCTGTCCTGGTTCTTCTCCTATTTGACTATTCCTTCTCAGTCTCCATTAATGGATCTTTATCTAACAGCTGACCTCCACTGACTGGTTGTTCCCCAAGGCTCTATCCTAGATCCTCTTCTCATTTCCCACTAGATCACAGCTGGCAATCTTATCAACTTTCATGGATTCTGTTATCATCTCTATGGTGAAGATTCTGACATCTGCTTATTTAGCCCTAACTTCTTTCCTAACTTCCAGACTTCGATCTCAAACTTCCTCTAGGCCATCTTGAACTGGATGTCCTATAGGCATCTTAAACTTAACATATCTTTCAACCCAAACCCTCCCCTCTTCCTAACTTCCTTATTAGTGTTGAGGGCACCATCATCCTTCTAGTCATTCAGGCTTGCAACCTAGATGTCATCCTTGACTTCCTCTCCCTCACACCTCAATATTCAATCTGTTGCAAAAAGCTGTCTATTTTACCTTTATCACATCTCTCATATATGACCCCGTCTCTTCTTTGACACTATTGCCTCCCTAGTGTAGACCCTCATCTCATATCTGGATTATAGCAGTAGCCTACTGGTTGGGCTGCCTGCTACAAGTCTCTGTCCACTCTAGTCCATCCTTCATTTAGCTGTCAAAGTGAGCTTCCTGAAGTTCAGTTCCTGAAGTCCATGTTACTTCTCCCCTCAATAAATAAATACTAACAGCTCCTTGTCACCTCCAGGATCAACTATAAAATCCTCTGTTTGGCTTTCAAAGCCCATTATAACCTCTCCTCCTGCCCACCTTTCTAGCCTTCTTATACCTCCCTGCCCCACGTACTCTTCAATTCAGCTCTTTGTGCCCTAAAAAGGTCACTTTCAGGCAGTCTCACTATATCACAGATCCTGAAGACTGCATTCTAGAATTAGTTTTTTAGGAAGGAATGAAACCATTCCAATACCAATACACATTTATTAGATCCCTGATTGTTATATAGGTTGTGCCTATATAGAATTTCTGTGTTAGACAAAACAAACTCTTTGCAATCCCCAGAAGAATCAACCATGATAGCTGTAAATAAAGGTAATCAAGGGCCTCTGCCCTTGATATTCTTTGCACAGCCCGTTTTTGGTTGGGCATTGAGTAAATTAAATAAGAAACAGTGAGCTTTAGAGATTATCACCCTAAAGCCAAACTCAGGAAGATCTGAGGCCTACTTAACACATGTGTCTCAGTTTCCTCAGCTATAAAATTGAAATAATAATAACAGCATCTACATCACTGGGTTATGAGGACCAAAGGAGGTAATATGTAGAAAGAGATTTCCAAACAATGAAGTGTTATGTATATGCTAGCTATTATTATTATTCTTTAACACCACTCTACATTCTTATTTTAGGGAATATGGTTCAGTGTTGAAAGATAGATGTATGGCTTTTAGTGTTTCTCGGAAGGCTTTGAAAAGTCAAAATACTATGTCAAAAGTAACCAAAAAGCCTCTTTTCTTCTTCTAAGCAGTGAAGAAAACAAAATAGAGCAATACCAAACCCTAAGTTTTTATTATCTTTTAAAATCCAAGTTGACGAAAGTTTGTTATATGTTATCTCATTTATTCTCTTCATTTTACAAATTGAAAATCAAGGCACAGAGAGTTATCTGATTGTTTAGACTTAGCTACCAATAGCTGTGTCACATATTCCTTTCCTAATCAATAGATTTGATGTGTCTCCAACCTTTTATTCCACTAATCGATTTACTCCACAGATATTTTGCTTACTCTGATGAATGATGTTTCTCATAGAAATATTTAATGATATTTTTAATCATTTATTTTTACTTTTACCTTTAGGCTTTGTGTTTAGTGAATCAGAAGGTTCTGCATTGGAACAATTTGAAGGTGGCCCCTGTGCAGTTATTGCTCCTGTTCAGGTAACATGTTCTGCTGATGGTTTACAAAATGCATGGTGAGAAGACTCTGTTAAATCTGGGGATTGCTTGTTTTTGTAAGGAGTTAGTGTGGACTTGTGATTGCATTGGTTTGGAGAACTTTTCAAGCAATGTGTATCTCTCTGGGCATTTCAGCTGTAACTTACAATTCTAAAAAGCTTCCTGAGCCATTGAAATTAAGTCATTTGTCTAGGGTCACACAACCAGTAAAGTATCAGAGGCAGATCTTCAATCCAGGTTGCCTTCAAGGCAGGCCGTCTAGCCATTATGCCTGTGCCGTACTGCCTCTCATGTTTTGGTTTACAAAAATCTGTATAATTGTTTATCATGGACATAAGGTGTCTCAATCAGCTTGAACTTGTATAAGTTGTTTTGTAAGTGTAAAGGGGAAAATTGCTGATTTATAATGTGTGCTTTCAGTGTCCTTAGATGTACTTCTTTGAACACCTGAAGAGAAATTCATTTATACTACACTTCACCATAATAGGAACAAATATTTATTCATATAGCACTTTCAAATTTGTGAAGTGCTTTGTCACTGTTATCTTATTTGAGTTTCATAGCAACTCAACGAGGTAGGGGAAACTGAGGCTCAGGAAGGTGACATGACTTGCTCCTGGTCACAGAGCTAGGTAGAATTAGGACTCAAATGTTTTTAACTCCAAGACTAGCATGTTTTTCACTGCACCAGTCTGCTTACTATGGACAAATAACAATTTATATTATAGATTAGTCATTTGATCAAAATTTATTAAGTACCTGCTACATGCCATGCACTGGGTTAAATGCTTGGCATACAAGTACAAAAAGGAAAATTCCTTCCCTCAAGGAGCTTATAATCTACCTCAGAAAACAACAGAAAGGGAAGCTGAAAGGGAAAGTGGGTGGAGAATATTTGACTGGCCTGGGTACCCTTCTTAAATGGAAATTTTAAGAGGAGCTCTTCACTGTACTCTCCAATCAGGAATCCTAAAGGCAGAGAATATTGATGTGGTGTGAGTACAAAGGTTGATGAAATCTTGCCAGATGATGAGGTTCCTGGGGTTGTGATGGAGAAGTCCAAAGGAGACACATACTTGTTAAGCCTCTTGCCTTCATTTGTTTCCATTTGTTGGGAATAACGTGCTTGAAGAAGAATGAGCTATTATATAAATATATAATGTATATACAAAATATAATAGGTTATATGATATATAAAACATATAATATACAATTATAATATTTTGAACTTCTGTCAATGACATAGATAGTTTTAAAATTAGCTTTAACTTTAAATCCGTTTTATTAGTAAAATCAGTTCAAATAAAAAAACTAAAAGTATGTTTTCATATTGGGGAAATTTCAATTCAGCAGAAACTTTTAAAGCATAACTAAAAGATCTGAACAGAGAAATGAGTTAGATTACTTACACTTTAAAATTAGAGATTAACATTTGAGTTTTTGCTGTGTTTATTATGTATTCTAATAATTGTTGCTTTAATTTCATAAAGGCATTTCTTTTGAAGAAGCTGTTGTTTACTTCTGAAAAATCTTCTTGGAGAGAATGCCAAGGTATTTTATTTTATTTTTTTGATAATTATTTATCTTGATTTTTAAAAGTTATTTTAAATGCATTTTACTAATCAACAGGCATATACCATGAACTCTTTCCACACATCATTCAGCCTTCACTGAGATCTCAAAAAAAAAAATCCAGTTCTTACTCTAAAGTAGATTTTTCTTAATTTATAACTCTTCCTACTTAATCGTTCATTTGAAAATATTTATAAAGCAGTAAAACTATATTAAGAATTGCAGGGAATGTGTAATTTTTCTAAATTCACATATTTAATTGCTGTTTTACCACTTGACTATAAATACAAAATTTTATGTAAGACATGGTAATGCATACTTTTGGTAAGCAAAAAATACTAGTGTAGACATAATTCTTTTAAAACGGATATGATATTCACTTCAAATCCTTTTCTTTTTACCCTGTATGTATATTATGAATATGCACTGAATCCAAATATAAAAGTACTTTTTTCCCCTAGATTTCCAAATACCATGGTTTTAACTAAAGATCTTGGTTAAATCTTATAGACCATTATAGTTGGCAGTCCTTCTGTAGCTGGAGCTGTCACATGGCACAGTATCAGGTGTTTAAACTTTGCCTCTCAGAATCCTCTAGTAGGCACTTAATAAATAAATGTATGTTGATTGGTTGATTAAACTTATTTTTTTTAAGAGCACTGCAAAAAAGTAGAAAATGAAACATGAACAGTTTTGGAAACAAACATCTGAAAATGTGATCAACCAATGACTACTTATAATTTTGTAGTATTTCTAATGTGTGCTTATATATACTGTAATTTCCCTGTAGTTCAGAATACTGCATAAATTCCTGTTCGTCCCCTTAATTTAAAAAAATTTTTCAGAAAAGAAATTTTCTCTTCTCATTACTTCTTCCCTCCTTTATTTCCACCTTTCATCCCTTCCTTCTTCTTTCACTCCCTACATTCCTCCCTGACAGTGCTAAATGGCACTTCTCAGAAAAAAAGTGTTTTAATCCTACAATAGCTAATTTTTTTCCTTTTAAAAAACTATGTCTATGTAATCCAGTAATAGAAAATAATAAAACTCTGGTCCTCTCTCACTTGTCCCCTTATCATATTATTAATTATACCCATATAGTCCTCAACCTTAGATCATTTCTACATTTCTCACTTTCGCTCTTATACATGTGCTGCTGAACAAAGGTGAAGAAAAATCACAAAACTGTTTTGACTGTGTCCACTGCAAATTTATGTTATGAAACCTACTATACCTCCCTTATCAACTCATTATCCCACTCTCCAGAGCTGCTCTTCCAAACCTTCCATGGCTACCCATCCTTGTACTCTCTCAGCTGAAAGCCTTGTCTCATATTTTACAGAAAAGATTGAGGCTATTTGCCCTCAGCTTCTTCTTCCCTCTTCCTCATCTTTTGTTACTCAAGTGCCTTCTGCCACTCTCAGCTCCTTCACTCCTGTCCCTTTACTTGTTCAGGCAATCCCATTCCATCCTGTCTCCTCCAACTAAGATTAGCCCCTGTAATTCCCCACTTTTTCACTTATTTTAAATCTACGAATATGCCCATGCCTCCTGTATCCTGAAAACACCCTCACTTGATCCCTTTCATCCCTGCCATCATCTCTTCTGTCTTTGTAGCCAAACTCCTCAAAAAAGCTGTATACAATAGGTGCTTCCACTTTCTTCCCTCTCACTCTCTTTTTAAACTCTTAAAATCTGTCTTCTGACCTTATCATTCCACCGAAACTGCTCTCTCCAGTCAGTAATATGGCCTTTTCTCAGTCCTTATTCTCCTTGATCTTTCTGCAGCCTTTGACACGGTTGATCACTCTCTCCTCCTTGATACTCTGTCTCTCTCTCTAAGTTTTTGGAACACTGCCGTCTCCTATTTTACCTCCATCCTATCTGACCACTGCTTCTCTGTTTCCTTTGATGGATCTTCCTCCAGATCATACCCCCAGCCATAGATATCCCTCAGGATTCTGTCCTGAGCTCTCTTCTCCCCACTCTCTCTCTGTACTGCCTACCTCACTTGGTGATCTTATCAGCTGCCATGGATTTAATTATCATCTTTATGTTTGTTGTTCACTTGGTTCAGTCATATCCAATGCTTCATGATCCCATTTGGGGTTTTCTTGGCAAAGATACTAAAGTGATTTGCCATTTCCTTCTCTAGCTAATTTTAGAGATGAGGAAACTGAAGCCAAAGAAGTGAAGTGACTTGCCCAAGGTCATGCAGCTAGTAAGTGTCTGAGACCACATTTGAACTCAGGTCTCCCTGACTCCAAGTCCAGCACTTTATCCATTGCACCACCTAGCTGCCTTTATGCTAATGATTCTCAAATCTACCTATCCTGACACAAATTCTCTGCTGAACTCCAATCTTGAATCTCCAGCTGCCTTTCAGACATCTCTAACTGGATGTCCAGCAGACATCTTAACCTATTTATCCAAAATGTAACACATTATCTTTCCCCCAAGTCCTTCCCACCTCTTACCTTCCCAGTTATTGTTAAGGATAATACCATCCTCCTCGTCTCCCAACCTAGGAGTCATTTCTCACTCTTTCCTTTTATATCCAAGCTGTTGCCAAGGCCTGTCTATTTTACCTTTGCACATCTCTCCTCTGACACTGTCCTTACTCTGGTGCAGGCCCTCATCACCTCACATCTTGATTACTGAAATAACCTATTGGTGGTTCTGCCTTCCTCAAGTCTCTCCCCACTCCAGTACATTCTCCATTCAGCCATTCAATTGATTTCCCTATGGCTCAGGTCCAATCATGTCACACCCTACTCGGTAAACTCTAAGGGCTTCCCATTGCCTCCAAGACCAAATACAAAATGCTCTATTTGACATTCAACGTGCTTCATAGCTTAGCCCCCTGCTACGTTTCCACTCTTATACACCTTGTTCCACAACATGTATGTACTCTTCAACCCAGTGACACTGGCCTTTGGACCATTCCGCACGTAAGACACTCCATCTCTCTGCTCCACACATTTTCTCCGTCTCTGATGCCTGGAACAGTCTTCTTCCTTAACTCTGACCATGGAACTCTCTGGTGTCTTTTAAATTATAACTAAAATCCCACCCTCTACAGAACCTTCCCCAGCCCCTCTTGATTCCTTTGCCTTCCCTGTATAAAGACACATACACACACTTACAAACACACATACATTTTGATGGTATTACAATTTGTGACAAGATACAATGTTTAATCTTTTCTTAGGGATGATATTTATAACAACATTATAACTTGTGTCAATTTTAGAGGAAGAACGGAAGGATCTTCTTTGTCATACCCTGTGTGATATTTTAGAAACTGCCTGCTCTGACAACTCTGGGTCTTACTGCTTGGCAGCATGGATAAGAGGAAAGACCACCGAGGACACTGCAAGTATTTCTGAAGGCCCTGCAGAGTCTAGTTGTCAAGAGGAACATACTTGTAAGATGCCTTTTTAATTTTGTTCGCAATGTTATTTTGCACTTAGTTTAAACTTTTTACGGTTTAAGAAGGGAAAAAAATCCCTTTTTTTGTCTTCATTTGTGAGCCTGTATTTGAAGTCTGAATACTAATACTTTTTGAATAAGTCTTCCATTCATCTAGAGACAAGAGAGGACATTAGTTTTCTTTTAGTAGTCCTCTTTCATTTTTACTTTTTCAGAAAGGAAAAATATATCTATCAAAGACAACAATGTTTTAATTCTGGTTATCTTTTTCATTACCCTCTCTTGTACTTTTTGAGCCTCATCCTGCGAGCTCAGGATACACCTCCTATCTACAGCTTTACACCTCTATCTTTTCTTGTAATTAACATTTTTCTTTGGCATTCCAAAAGGGAAAAATAAGACAATCTATAGTAAACTCTCTGTTTTACTTTACTCCATTAAAAAAAAAACCCTCTGTGTTTTTTTAGATATTTCCTAGAATAAAGTTATTTCCACATGAGACATTTCTTACCAGATTATATCAATATTATTTGTTTGTCTTGTTTATACAAAACTGAGATTCTTCTTAAAATGTTTAGCATTACTGTCCACATGATATTAAAAGAGCAAACTAAAAAGAAAAGTTTAAAAGTACCTTTACTTAAGTATTTCAAAATACAGGGTGGTGACTTTTGTGTCTAAGCTGATAATCCAAGATATTATCTATTTTTACTATCCTGAAGGTGGACTCTACCTCTCTGTATTTCATAGCCAATTGACTTGTTCTGTAAATTTATGCATTTTATGATGTATAATAATCTTCTAGTGGTATAGAAGCCACTTCTATAATTTTGTTTCAAGATATTAAATTTCTTGTAGCTATCAAGATTTAGTTTTTATACTAACATCATCTTTAGCTATCTCCTTATAGAATATTTTTTCATCTCTTAAGCATTTTATACTATTCCAGTTTGTAGCCAAAGAAATCAAAGTACTAAAGAAACTTGGAAACTCTCCTTCCCTTTCTCTTTCTGAGTCCCTGTCCCTCTCCTGCTCTTTCCCCTCTCCTTTTTCTCTCCAAATTGGGTGCCAGATTTCTAAAAAGTATTTTTTTATCCTTGCGACATCCATCCTGATTCTTTCATAATCACATCCCACTGAATTATGACTGCTGTTTAGTGTAATTCTTTATCATGTTTCAATTCTAAAATTAAAATATGATGAGCTTGGTTAATTAGTTATGTCTTTGGCCCAGGTGCATTTACAATAAAGCCTTTCGCTATTAAACTAATGAAAAGAAGATATTTCCTATTTCTATTAGAAAGATGGCCCTTCGAATTATTTTTGTAGTTGATATGTGTGTTTAGTGTTCATTAGGTGGGTGAAAATAATAGGCCTACTTATGATTTCTTTTGAAACAATTATGTATATTGCTTTATAGAGTACATATAAAGATCATTTAAATACTTAATATAGTATTCTTAGTTTGAGGTACAGATGGTATGTGAGTATTCAAAGTATTTAATTTCAAACATAACCTACCTAAATGACCATTAATCAAATATATTCTTTTCATGAGGCTAATTCATATGAGTGCTAAGATATGTGTTGTCATACTGAAGTATTCTATGCAGTAAATTGATAACTATACTTGCTGCCTCATTTTAAAACTTATAGCTCATTATAGTTCATTGAAACTATACTTTTTTTAAAAATTTAAGATAGTAGGGGCAACTAGGTGGCACAGTGGATAGAGCACTGGCCCTGAAGCCAGGAGGACCCGAGTTCAAATGTGGCCTCAGACCAAACACTTGACACTTACTAGCTGTGTGACCCTGGGCAAGTCACTTAACCCCAATTGCCTAAAAAAAAAAAGTTAAGATAGTATTATATCCTTACAAATAGTTCCCAAATTTTGGAGGGTTTGTTTTTAGGGATGTGGGGTTATTTTTGTTTTTATATTTGCTTTTATCAGGAAATTTTGAAATTGTATCTTAGATGCTTAAAAGTGAATTAGACTTTTATGTGAAATATTACTTCATCATAAATATTTTCTTGTGCCTGTTATTTTCCTTCTTCTATGCTTTGTTCTGTTTCTTGTGTTTCTGTAGTACCTTTCCATTATTCTTGCCTGCTAAGCTGTGTTTTGTTTTGGTTTTTTTGCTTTACACTTTATTCTAAATTAACTTTTTTATGTCTGCTTTCATGGGACACACCCCAATAAAAAACATTGGGGTTGTCAGTCACCAGAATTAGTCATATTTGTAGAAAATGAAACACAATCTTTAACATTTTAGTATGAACTATTTGTTTGGTTTTTGTTCTGAATTGCATATTTTACTTTGTGTAAGCACACCAGTTTCAGTGGCTTATGTGGTGTATACTTGTGGCTTGTTAGTAAATGCATACATGTTTGCAATATTAGAGTCTCAGGTTCAGTTACAACTTGTTTCTGTCATAAGTGATATATTTGATTTATGAATGAATCTTTCTACTTATTTATTAAAATATCTAAAGTATTTGTCTTTTCAAAAGAAAACAAGATTTTAAAGTCTTATCCAAATGTAACTTCAGGTCAGGTTTAAACTGTGAATTCAGAATGAATCAGCAGTAATTTTCATAGCTAGTCACTGAGAAACCTTGTCTGGTTAGCTCTTTTTTGTTTTTTAAATGCTGGAATTTAAAGCTTATTCATTTTAAATTAAATGAGGCATTTTTTCCGTTGACACAGGATGCTGGAGGACATTGTTTCCCTTTACTTAATTATTTTGGTTTTTTGTTTATATTCGCATATTCTTAAAATACAATTTAAAGAGGTAAACTGACAAAAGCACTCAAAAGTTGTATGAATAATTGCAAGGAAACAGATCTAACACAGTTGTTGAACCTGTATAGACTCAGAATGCTCTGTTTTTTTCTAGACATTTGAGGCATGTAAACACCAACAATTAATAAGATAAAGGAAAAATAGTAACGAAAGGTCATTTTGCAATGGATGACAATTTAAAAGATATCAGAAGTAACTTTTAAAAGCAGTCTTATTACTAAATTGAGTGTTAGATAACTTTTAAAAATAGAAATCCTATGTTTGCAAAATGATGATAGTTGCTTTTCTTTAAAAAGTAGTGGTTTTTTTTAGCTGACTGTAAGGTGTAACTTAGTTAACACATATTTAAAAAATTTACAGATCAGAATTTATGCTTACAATTATAAATTGGACAAAATGCTACCTGAAATTTTTACCCATTCTGCAAGCCCTAGTAGCTTAGCTTAATTAAAAGGAAATGTTATTATCACTATTTTGTAATTTGTGTCAAAAATATCTGAATTTTAATCACAATAATTTAAATGCCAAAGTGTTTTTTTCTTCATATGATAATAAAACTGAAGATAAACTGGTAACTTTAAGAGGGGGAAGGAAATAGGTTTGAAGCTTGAAAATATTTATAGCTTGCTGTGTGTATCTTGTGTCATTTATTTGCCATGTGTAGTGCTGAAAAGTGTCTTTTATGTATAGCTGCCTTGGCTGTCGAAGAGCTTGGCTTTGAGCGGTTTCATTCATTAATTCAGTAAGTAATACATTGGAACATTTAAAATACTTATCTTGTGGGCGCATTACTTTTTGATGTTCATTCATGCTATGAAAAGGGGAAAGGTGCTTAAAAATCATAGTATTGAAACTGTTGAATGTGGATTTTAAATGAATACTTTCAGGATAATTTTTTTCATGTTGTATTTAAAGGATAGAAAATCGTGATGTACTGACATATTAAAATTTACCCAAATCCTAATTAAGTATCTAAACATATTTTATTCATTGAAATCTATTTTCATAAGGAAAATGGAAAAATATAATTAATGCTAAATAACAAATGTCCTCACCCTAAGAGAATGGAAAGATTTATATGGTCCTAACTTCTTTATAGAACTATTTTTTCAACTCATTATTACATGATAAAAGAGTAGACATGCTTCCTTTTTAGAATTTACTAAGGTGAAGTTTGGATCACAATTTAGAGGTCACTTTCTTTGAAATTAGCTCAGTTGTGACTTAGTTTCTCATATTCATATCTATGAAAAAATTTTTTTTGAATATTTCAGGTTATTTCAATTATTTTTTTAAACTAGACCTGTGATTCCATGACTATAGGAAACTTCAGGAAAGAAGAGGTTTTTTTGTTTTTGTTTTTGACCACTTCATATTGCCTAGCAAAATTTTTTTTATTATTATTTTCATTATCAGAAATTCAAGATTCTACTCAATTGCCTCAGAATAAAGCTACCTTATTTTCTAAATTGTATTTTTAAGACATATATTATTGGATAATGTTATTAATCCCAGACATTACCCAGCCTATATAATGCATAGGTGAGAGATACAGAGATGGTTCCTCCCAAGCAGGATTTCAGTCTTACTTAATTCCATATGTTAAGTAAATAGTCAGCTCATCTGTGCTAATGAATATGATTTTAAGAGAGTCTTTTTAATAACTCAGTATCTTATTGGTTATAGTTTTTTAAACATATGAAGCAATTTAAAATCTCAATATTCTGCCTTTTCTTTGACTGTTGGTTTATACTATTTTATGAACAAATTACTAATGTTCATTTCTTGTTTTTCCTCCAGCAAAAGGTCATTCAAAAGTTTTCCTGAACTAAAAGAAGCTATTTGGGATCAGTGTTCCATGTGGGCAAACAAATTTGGAGTATTGCTTTTTCTGTATTCTGTGATACTAACAAAGGTTTGTTTAAGAAGTAATACCTGTGACTTTTGTTATTTCAATTCAGTTACTTTCTTACCTTTTTGAGACGAATCTGAGTTGAATATTACTTAGTCCCAATGTTTAGATGGTTTTGTTTTAAGGTTTAGAAATAGCTATATTCTACTTCATACTATATGGAAAAATCCTCATCTACTTACTCCTTGAAGAGTTGGCTTCCCCACCCTCAGGCACCACAGTGAAGTCACTGGTGGAGACTGCCTTTCTAATGACCAAATCCAGAGGCTTTTTCTAACTGTTTTTTCTCTTTGATCTCTGTAAAGCATTTGAGTCTTTTCCCCACCACTTCTTTAAAACTCTCTTTTCTTAGTTTCTGTCTGGGTTCAGTGATCACTTCTTTATGGATGACTCTCAGATTTATGCTTCAAGTTCTGTCCTCTTTCTCCAGTTCTAGTTCCTCATCCTTAATTTCTTTCTGATCATTTTAACTTTAATATCCTGTTATTTCCTGTAACTCCCCAAGTCCAAATAGAATTTATCATTACCCCGAAATAATTTCTCCTCCTGGCCACTGTATTTCTGCCAGTCATTCTCCAAGTCACATAAGCTCAAAACCACAGTGATCCTTAATAACCTTTTTAACTTTCTTCTTTAACCCCAATATTGAATCTGTCAGCAAGTCCCACTGATTATTTGTTGACAGTATTTCTTGCATCTGCCCCATTCTTTTAATTTCCATTTCCACCATCCTAGTAAAGGTCTATACCACTACAGTTACTACCTCCTCACTTTTCTCCCTATCTCAAGTCTCTTTATACTCCAGTCCATCTTATACACAGCCCTCAAATTGGTTTTTCTAATTACTGTTTTGACCAAAAGCTTATCATGATTCTCCCCATTCTTTAGGAGTGAACAACTCCATAGCATGGCATTTTAAGTCCCTTTCTAATGTGGTCCCAACTTACTTTTTCATTCAAACCTCTCACAACTCCTCACATACATGAACCCCCTACACTATGCTCATTGACCTATTTTTTTAACTACTAGGACAATCTTATGTTGAGCTTATGACATTTTCCCTGCCTAAAACTTTGCTTCACCTAATTTCTACCTATCTGTCAAGCCCCAGGGATCCTTTGTATGTGAAGCCTTCTCAAATGAGTCCAGTGATCTCTCCCTCCATATTTGGTATTTGCCATATGCTTTTCTGCATTGTGGGTGATCAGTTAAGCTCCTTAAGATTATTTTGTATTTGCATCCTCCTGCAGTATTTTGAGTGTTGGAGGTATTCAGGATACATTTGATATTGGTCTGTTATTACAGTTTTACAGAGAGCTATTAGCCTAATCCAACTACATCTTCATGCTGCTTTGAGCACTTTATCTGAATCAGTTTCTTTTTGTAACCAGTGTAATTATAGAAGTTAAGCATCTTGTTTTCCCTTGTTATACAAATAGATATAGCCTGCTTGTGGGTTAGGAAGTTTCATGCTTTTTTTTTAAACAGTATTCAAATGTATTTTTAGAAAATTGTGTTAATACAAGGTCAGAATCAACCCTTTCATTTTTTTAAACTCTACTGCATAGCTAATGGTAAACATTTCCTTTACTGTGGGTAAATTCTTTTGCCACAAACAGTTAGTATGTGTTTTAAATACATAAAGTTTTATGAAATATGATATTTAGGTACCTTTCATTTTGAAACCATAATCAAATGTATGCCTCAATAGATACGTTAGGTAAGTAAACTGAGAGACTGAGAGGCTGTGAGTCCTAACTAATAGAATACTGGGCTTCATGTTATGAAAACCTGGGTTCAAGCCCTGCTCTTGATATATACTAGAGCTGTGTGACCATGTACAAGTCAAACCTTTCAGTGACCCCAGACAACTGTCTTATACTTATACTATACAAAACAAATTAAATTCCTATTCGGTATCAGTGTTCTCAATGGAAACAGTTTCTACATCATATTTTCCCTACCAATGCCCTCCTCCCCCCAAAAGTAAAATTAATGTTAACTAATTTTTCTTCCTATTATCTCTTAAAATCAGGGCATAATTTAACTCTTTTAACATGAGAAATATACTTTATTGGAACTAATTATTCTTCTCAGTTCACAGAACCTATTATAGACCACAAAAAGATAATGTTAGGACTTGTGTTCCTTTCTAATAAACTTCATCATTATTTTTACTTGAGATGTCTTCAACTACAAAAAGCATTTATTTTTTTCCTATTTGCTTATTTTATATTAGGGATTGATCAGTGTAAAACACTTTAAATCTAATTTTTAAAAAAATGCCAATGAATTGTAATAATTGGTTTCTTTAGGGTATTGAAAACATAAAAAATGAAATTGAAGATTCAACAGAACCTTTGATAGATCCTGTATATGGACATGGCAGGTAATGAATTAAGATATCTTAATATAGTCATGACCTAACATAAAACACAGTTAGTAGGATCTAGTTAACAGTACTATTTTTAGGAACAGTGTTGTTCAGGAACATGAAAATGAACATAATAAATCTTTTATGACTTAATTTTCTTATGTATAAAGTATTAAATGAAGTTTTCTTCAATATATTAAAATACTTTACATTTTACAGAATAATTTTTTTTGCGTTAGAAAAATGAAATTTGGTGATTCTTAAAATTCTATTTTGTTTCATAGATGAATATTTTTTGTTTATTTCCTGAATAAAATTTAGCCCTTCTTAAAAGTAGGAATCAGTAGCAGTTTCATTCTGTTTCTCTAACCTTTACTGTTTTACTAATTCTTTACTTCACTTTATTGTTTCCTTTATTCAAAATAATTTTTGAGAGATGTGGAAAGAAAACAGAGCGAAAAGATCAATCCTTTCCAATACATTGATGTAGTCAGTAGTAGCTGCCTATTTTCAAGACAACATAGGTGAATTCAGCTCATAATGCTATCAAAAATAAAAAGCTAGAAACTTCAGTTAGTATTTCTAGATAATTTGGATACTCAGTAATGAAAGTAAATGGGCTTAATATTAAATATTATCAATTCAGCCTTCTCTTCTCTTAAATATGCTACCTTTGGTAAGGGTTTTAAATTTATATAGAATATAGAGGACAGAATACATTGTGGAGTAAAGTTATCAGTGTTGATTTTTAATGATTAAATGACATTTTAGAAATGAAAAATTTTGAAATTCAGAGTCGTTTCTCACCCACCTTCCCCCCAAGGTAGCAAAATTCAATGCAAAGAATTTAATCAAAGTTAAATGTTATGTGTCTTTGAAATAATTTCATTCAAAACAAATAGTTGTTTGCTGCTGGATTTTTGTTTATTAATTATAGGTTTTTTTTTTATGTTAAATAGCCAGAGTTTAATTAACCTTCTACTAACTGGGCATGCTGTTTCTAATGTATGGGATGGAGATAGAGAGTGCTCAGGAATGAGTAAGTATATTCTTTGTTATTTGTGTAACTTTTTTTCTAATTGTGTCTAGTGTAAATTGACTATTTTTTCTGTCTGTTTTCTAGCTTTCCATTACCTTGTAGAGGACAAGAGTGTCCCAATAGTAGAATCCTTTACAGGGTCAGAGGTACTTATAATCTACCTAATTTTCTTAAATTAAAATTATAAAAAAAAAAAATCTAAGAAGCTACTGAATTTTTCTTTTATAAACAAAAGTACATAGAGAACCATTATAAATACTCACAATTTTTGGAATACCTGTATCCCATTCTTTGTTAGTTAATGTTTTTGCTATTTTAAAATTTTTAGGATATGCCTAATAATAAATCTGATCATTTCAGAAATCTTAACAGTTTTCCCCCCATTTACTGTTACATGTTGCAGAAATAAGATAGTGAATGTAACTTCTATGTGAAATGATTTAATCAGTCCATCTACTCAAGGAAAGACAATTTTTCATTTGGCCACAGCTAGAAATAGAATAGACTTGACTTTCTAAAAGAACTACCTAAAGAACACATGAGAAAGTGGGACAGTCGTTGCCGCAGTTCTCTGAGATGCCTTTCATAAAATGAAGTTGAAATTAAATTATGGCTTTCTATAAGAATAAATCCATACAACCATAACTGCATTTAAAATGATGAGGTAATTTCTTTTTTAATCATAATTTTTACCATAAATGTGATTTTTTTTTAAACAGTATTTTAGAAGTATGTGTTAGAAATGTTTTAGTTCCGGGTAGCTGAGAGAACAGTTTCATGGAGAAAACCACAGAAACATCCTCCCTCCGACCTAAAATCCTAAGATCACTAAGCTCTAGAGCTAGAAGAGACCTGCAGGGTCATTTCATTCAAGCTTCTGGCTTTGCAGATGAGGGAACAGAAGCCCAGGGAGGTTAAAGTGACTTGCTTGCCCAGGGTCATTCAGCTCATTACTGGCAAAGCTGGGAGGAGATTCTAATTTTCTTGACAATCTTAATTCGTTTTTCTTTTCACTTTGCTACCAGCTCTTTTTTCTTTTCTTCAGTAACAAATGGACTCGTTCCTTTGAATCACTTAACCCACTGTCTCATATACTACACTGGAAATTAGATGGTATCCATTTCTGTATGTAGTCATATCAGAAACATATAATTAGAAACCTTTGTTCATCAGCGTGGCAGACCATTAGGGAGGAAGAAGATAATGTTCATAGTGAAGAGATTCACATTATACTGAAGAAGGTATAATTAGGTGGCCTTGTGGATGCATCTCCTTCATATAGATAGCAAATCCACACATTTAGACAGAATAATAAACAGTAAATTGTTAACTTTAGAGCCTTATAGTTCTGTGGCAGTTTCTCTCATTTGTCTTTCTTGTTCTCAGTCCAATTCAGGAGCATTTTTAAGTGTTTACTTTTGTAAGGTATTTTGCTAGGTGCTGAAAATACAAATACAAAAATGAAATGATCCCTGCTTATAAGGACCTTGCATATAAAGGGGGAGGGGGTTGTTCAGGGAGAGTACAACATGTCCTCAAATAAATACAAAGTATTTGCTAGAGTCAGAGAGTGCTAATAAATAGGTGATATCAGTAAAGACTTAGTAGAAATTGTCACCTGAGCCCTTTTTGTAAGAATTGTCACCTGAGCTCTACTTTTAAAGAAGCTAGGGACTCCATGACCCAGAATTAAGGAGAAAGTCAATTCCAGACACAAAGAACTACTTGTCCATTCAGGTATGTGGGAACTAAAATGTCTTGTTCACGGACCAGCCAACTCCCTGGACTAGAAAGGAGGATGAATGACTTGGAAGAAGAGGAAATAAGCCTAAAAACTAGATGGAAGACAGACTGAGAAGAGATTGAAATGCTAGGTCTTATGAGGAATTTGCCTTTTTTTTTTTCTAGAGACATTAGGGAACTTTTGAAGATTTTGAATAATGGGTGATATGGTCAGATCTGTGACTGAGGAATACCAATTTGACATCTTTGTGGAGAATTTATTGCATTGGGGAGAGGATAGAAGCACAGAACCTATTGTAGGAGTCTGGGTGAGATTTGATGAGGATCTGAACTAATATGGTGCTCATATGCATAGAAAGAGGAGAGTTGTTGTGAGATAAGTTTGGAGATAAAATTAACAAGTCTTGGCAAATGATTAACTGTAGGAGGGTAGAGAGAAAATAGCCAAAGATGGCTTCAAGAATACAAACCCGAGTGACTGAAAAGATGGCAATGACTGCAGTAGAAATAGAGAAATCCAGAGAAGGTTGGATATAAGGGAAAATATTAGTTCTCTTTTACACATATTGAGTTTGAGATGCTTCACTGAAGTTGTCCAACTGGAAATTGGTGTAATGTAGGATTGAAGTTCAGGAGAACTGTGGGAACTGATGAAATCAAGGAAGAGAATTACAGTATAGGTACAGGAAACCCAATGCTGCTATTTTGTTCCGTTAAGTCATATAAGGCAAAAACATTAGTTTCCTAGAGTGTTTGGACAGACAGCATTATAGAAAGGTTTTTAAACATCAGGTAGGCTTTTGAATATAACGTTTTGATAGGGTTATTATGAAATGCTAATGTTCAGGGCAATATTTTGCCTATGTATGACAGTATTGCTTTTTTCCCTTATGTTCATGCTATTGAATATATTGTAGCTATGCTATTTTCAGCAGAGACTTGGTGCCAGTGGTTATTGAATTGGTGTCAAGGGTTAATGAAAATGAGGAATAATGGCACTTTCTAAGAGCTTTCAAATTCTCAATCCTGTTGTGGAAAATGTAAATGAATAGCCTTAATAAATAAATTAGATGATTCAGAGGCATCTTTGTTTTTCTCTCAAAAATCTTATAAATTAAAATGTAGTATGAGTAGTTGGAAGCAAGCCTTCAAGATAAAAATAAGCCTGATTTGGGTAATTGCCTCATTTGAATACTGTTCCATTCACACCACTTGGAGGGAGTGGAGGTTAATTCCTACTTTATGATGCTTGTTTTTCCCAACTTATGTTGGATTTCAATCAATTTAAACAATTTTGTTATAATCAATCTTATTTAATATTGTTTTACTGGTTGCTTTTTATCCTTTTGAATGCTAGCAAGTGCTGAGCCAGAAAAACTATGCAAGTAAGACAAAAATGTCTGCCTAGCAATCTGAAGCTATAATAGTTTTCAGCAATTAACCTTCCACACTTCCAAAGACAGATTTAGGAGATATTGAAATGGGAATAATTGGTTCATAATAATGTCCTGAGTCACCAAGAAAAGGTTCAGTTTTGTTCCATTATACTCTGACAGGACAGTATAATAACAACAACAATGATAATAGCTCACACTTACATAAACTTTTAAATTTTAAAAATTGATAGATTATATAGCAAGCGCAGACATAGAGGAAGGACTTAGTGCACTGAAAGCTGGCATTATAACCAGGAAGACCTGTATTTAAGTTCGGCCTTCTGGCACATAATAATTGTGTGACCCTGGGAAAGTCATTTAACCTCTTAGTGCTCTCTGGATAGCACTTTAAGACTAAATTGCAGGGAAGGTAGCAACTTGCATTGGTAGAATTTCCTTATCCAAGGAGTATTTCTCTATACCAGATAAATCACAGGTCTAGTCCAATCACAGGACCAATCCTATACATACATACGTACATACATACATACATACATAAATGCACACACGTGTGTGTGTGTGTGTGTCTTTGTGTATGAGGTAGGTCCTGTTATTATCCACATTTTACAGATGGATAACTAAGGCTAAGACCAGTTAAGTGACTTGCATAGGGTTACATACGTTGTAAGTGCCTGACATAGATTCAGACCTATATCTTCCTAAGTCCAAGTTTAGTGTTTAGAAAACCGTGCATCAAAAATAAATAAAAGTTCTGGGAACCAAGATGGCGGAGTGAAAAGGTAGTTGCTCGCACTCTCCCCTATCAACCTCTGAAAACCCAGAAAATATCACCCCAGAAAAAAAACCCTAGAACACCTGAACTAGAAGAAAGATGGGGAGCAGCAGTGCAGCAGCCCAGCAAACTGGTTTCCCAGTGCCTCAGCAAAAATAAGGGAGGCAAAATTACAAGGGGCCCCAGGTGGATAAGTACCCTGCAGCATTCATCTGAAAGGAGGTGAAGAAAACAACCTAAAGGCCTCCTAAAGCTTGGGCCTTGCTGATTCCAACCCAGCACCAGGTGAGCTGTCGGAGCCCTGCAGCCTCCAATTGTGAAGAAATCCTGAAGCCCAGGTGGTAGAGCAGGCAAAACAAACACCTGGACCTCCAAGTGCCTCAGTGAGGGCGGCAGAACTGGTGGAAACCAGTTCAGAAAACTACCAGGTGCCTCACCACTCTACTTCAAAGGAATCTCCCAGTGCATTAGCAGAAATGAGGGAGCAACACTGCAGGGGCCCCAGGCAGATAAACACCCTGCAGCACCCATCTAAAAGGAGCTGAAGAAAGCTAAAGGAAAGGAAAAGCAGGCAACCTAGAATTGCCTGAAAGTTCCAGCCTTGCTGATTCCAGCCCAACACAGGTAAGCTGCCAGAAACCTACAGCCTCCAATTGCCAACATAAGAGGCCCCAGCACACAAAGCCAGTGACCAAGACCTAGGCTCCCAACACAAGAAGCTTGGGTCAGTGTCCTCTGTTCCCCAGCAGGAGAGCTCAATCTCTTTAAAGGCCAGGGAATAAAGAAAACCATGAGTAAAAGAAAATACCATAGATTCATATTATGAGAAGAGTGAAGATCAAGACAGAAATTCTGAAGAGGACAACATTGTCAACAAACCCACATCTGCAACAACAAAAGGGAATATGAACTGGTCTGAAGCCCAAAAAGCCTTCTTAGAAGAGCTCAAGAAGGATTTTAATAGTCAAATGAGAGAGGTAGAAGAGTCCTTCAAAAATACAATTGGCCAATTGGAAAAAAAATACACTGAAGAAAACAAGTCCCTAAAAAACACAATTGGCCAATTGAAGAAGGAAGTACAAAAACTAACAGAAGAAAACAATCTGTTAAAAACTAGAATTGGACAAATGGAAACTAATGTCTCTATGAGAGAGCAAGAATCAGTCAAACAGAAACAAAAAAAATTAAAATAGATGAAAATGTAAAATACCTTGTCAGTAAAACAACCGACCTGGAAAATCGACTCAGGAGAGACAATTTAAAAATTATTGGACTACCTGAAAATCATGATGAAAAAAAGAGCCTGGACAGTATCTTTCAGGAAATCATAAAGGAAAACTGCCCAGAAGTCCTAGAACCAGAAGGGAAAATAACCATAGAAAGAATCCACCGATCACCACCTGAAAGAGATCCCAAATTGACAATGCCAAGGAATATAATAGCAAAATTCCAAAATTACCAGATGAAAGAGAAGGTGCTGCAAGCAGCCAGAAAGAAACAATTTAAATATCATGGAACCACAGTCAGGATTACACAGGACCTTGCAGCTTCTACATTAAAAGACCACAGGGCATGGAACATGATATTCCTTAAGGCAAAGGAGCTTGGAATGCAGCCAAGGATCAATTACCCAGCAAAAATGAGCATCATTTTTCAAGGGAGGAGGTGGATATTCAATGAAATAGGAGACTTCCAAACTTTCCTGATAAAAAGACCAGAGCTCAACAAAAAATTTGATCTTCAAGTACAGGACTCAAGAAGGATTAAAAAGGTAAATGGGACAGAAGATACAATATGTTGTTAATAAGGGGGGGGCTGTTTAAACCCCTACAAGGGAATATGAGACTTGCAACCCTTGAGAACTGTATTGTTATTACACCATGTTAAAGGAGTATACATAAAGAGGGTGGATATTAGTTGACTTTGATGTAATGATAAAAAAAAATCTAATCAAGTGGGTTAAATGGATCCAAATAAGTGGATCAATCTGATCTTAGAAAATGTACTGAGAAAGGAGGAGGCAGACAAGGGTAAATTACATTACAGGAAAAGACACAAAATCCTATTACAGCAGAGGGAAAGGGGGGAGCATTGTTTGAACCTTACTCTCATCAGATTTGGCTCAAGAAGGGCATAATATAATCAGTTAGGTATAGAAATCTAACTTGCCTTATAGGCAGTAGGAGGGAAAAGGGGAAAGAAAAGGGAGGCAGGGAAAGAAGGGGGGGAGGAAAAGGGAAAGGGATACTAAAAGGGGGAAGGGACTGAAGGAGGCAGTAATCAAAAGCAAAACACTACTGAAGGGGGGGAAAGGAAAAAGGAGAAAGAAAAGCATAAATGGGGGGAAAGGATGGAGAAAAAGACACAGATAGTAATCATAACTGTGAATGTGAATGGGATGAACTCTATCATAAAATGGAAACGGATTGCAGAATGGATTAAAAACCATAATCCTACAATATGTTGTTTACAGGAAACACATTTGAAAAAGAGTGACACCTACAGGGTAAAGGTAAAAGGCTGGAGCAGAATATATTATGTGTCAGCTGAAGTGAAAAAAGCAGGGGTAACAATCCTGATCTCAGACAAAGCAAAAATAGATCTAATCAAAAGAGATAAGGAAGGAAACTACATCCTGCTAAAAGGCACCATAGACAATGAAGTAATATCATTACTAAACATATATGCACCAAATGGTATAGCATCCAAATTCTTACAGGAGAAGTTCAGGGAGTTACAGGAAGAAATAGACAGCAAAACTATACTAGTGGGGGACCTGAACCTCCCCCTCTCTGCACTAGATAAATCTAACCACAAAATAAACAAGAAAGAAGTTAAGGAGGTGAATAGAACATTAGAAAAGTTAGGTATGATAGACCTCTGGAGAAAACTGAATGGGATAGAAAGGAATATACTTTTTTCTCGCAGTACATGGCACATACACAAAAATTGACCATGTACTAGGGCATAAAAACCTCACAATCCAATGCAGAAAGGCAGAAATATTAAATGCATCCTTTTCAGATCATGATGCAATAAAAATTATATGTAATAAAGGGCCATGGAAAGATAGACTAAAAAATAATTGGAAACTAAATAATCTAATCCTAAAAAATGATTGGGTCAAACAACAAATCACAGAAACAATAATAATTTCATTCAAGAGAATGACAATAATGAGACAACATACCAAAACTATGGGATGCAGAGAAAGCAGTTCTTAGGGGAAGTTTTATATCTCTAAATGCTTACATAAATAAAATAGAAAAAGAGGAGATTAATGAATTGGGCATACAACTAAAAAAACTAGAAAAAGAACAAATTAAAAATCCTCAACTAAACACCAAATTAGAAATATTGAAAACCAAAGGAAAAATTAAAAATTGAAATTAAGAAAACTATTGAACTAATAAATAAAACTAAGAGCTGGTTTTATGAAAAAACAATAAAATAGATAAACCTTTGGTTAATTTAATTAAAAAAAAGAAGAAAACCAAATTACTAGTATCAAGAATGAAAAGGGGAAGCTACCACCAAGGAAGAGGAAATTAAAACAATAATTAGGAATTATTTTGCCCAACTATATGCCAACAAATTTGACAATCTTAGTGAAATGGATACATATTTACAAAAATATAAATTGCCCAGATTAACCGAAGAGGAAGTAAAATACTTAAATAACCCCATCTCAGAAAAAGAAATTGAACAAGCCATTGATGAACTCCCTAGGAAAAAATCTCCAGGGCCAGATGGATTTACATGCAATTCTATCAAACATTTAAAGAACAATTAATTCCAATACTATATAGACTATTTGGGAAAATAGGTGAAGAAGGAGTCTTACCAAATTCTTTTTATGATACAAATATGGTGTTGATACCTAAACCAGGAAGAGTCAAAATAGAGAAAGAAAATTATAGACCAATTTCTCTAATGAATATAGATGCAAAAATTTTAAACAAAATACTAGCAAATAGATTGCAGCAACTTATCACAAGAATAATACACTATGACCAGGTAGGATTTATACCAGGAATGCAGGGTTGGTTCAATATTAGGAAAACTATCAGCATCATTGAGCATATCAACACCAAAACCAACAGAAACCACATGATCATCTCAATAGATGCAGAAAAAGCTTTTGATAAAATACAACACCCATTCCTATTAAAAACACTAGAAAGCATAGGTATAAATGGAGTCTTCCTTAAAATAAATAAATAGCATTATCTAAAACCTTCAGCAAGCATTATATGTAATGGGGACAGGCTAGAAGCATTTCCAATAAGATCGGGGTGAAACAAGGATGTCCATTATCACCACTGTTATTCAATATTGTACTGGAAACTTTAGCTTTAGCAATAAGAGAAGAAAAAGAAATTGAAGGCATTAGAATAGGCAAAGAAGAAACAAAGCTATCACTCTTTGCAGATGACATGATGATATACTTAGAGAATCCTAGAGAATCAAGTAAAAAACTACTTGAAATAATAAACAACTTTAGCAAAGTTGCAGGCTATAAAATAAACCCACATAAATCATCAGCATTTCTATATATTACCAACAAAGCCCAACAGCAAGAGATAGAAAGAGAAATCCCATTTAAACTTACTGTAGACATTATAAAATATTTAGGAGTCTACCTCCGAAACAAACCCAGGAACTCTATGAACACAATTACAAAACACTTTTCACACAAATAAAATCAGATCTAAATAATTGGAAAAACATCAGTTGCTCATGGGTAGGCCGAGCTAATATAATAAAAATGACAATCCTACCTAAGCTAATTTACTTATTCAGTGCCATACCAATCAAACTACCAAAAATTATTTTATAGAGTTAGAAAAAATAATAACAAGATTCATTTGGAAAAACAAAAGGTCCAGAATATCAAAGGAACTAATGAAAAGAAATGCAGGGGAAGGTGGCCTAGCAATTCCAGATCTTAAATTGTATTATAAAGCAGCAATCATCAAAACTGCTTGGTACTGGCTAAGAAATAGGGAGGTGGATCAGTGGAATAGGTTAAATATGCAAGACACAGTAGTCAATGACTATAGTAATCTATTATTTGAAAAACCCAAAGACCCCAGCTTCTGGGATAAGAACCCACTCTTTGAAAAAAACTGCTGGGAAAACTGGAAAAGAGTATGGCAGAAACTAGGCATAGACCCAAATCTCACACCATATACCAAAATAAAGTCAAAATGGGTTCATGACTTAGATATAAAGGCTGATACCATAAGTAAACTGGGAGAACAAGGAATAGTTTACCTATCAGATCTATGGAGAACAGAAGAATTCATGACCAAACAGGAGATAGAGAACATTATGAAAAGCAAAATGGGTAATTTTGATTACATTAAATTGAAAAGTTTTTGCACAAACAAAGCCAATGCAACTAAGATTAGAAGGAAGGTAGAAAATTGGGAAAGAATTTTTACAACCAGTCTCTCTGATAAAGGCCTCATTTCTAAAATATATAGAGAATTAAGACAAATTTATAAGAACACAAGCCATTCCCCAATTGATAAATGGTCAAAGGATATGAACAGACAGTTCTCAGATGAAGAAATTAAAGCCATCTATAGTCATATGAAAAAATGCTCTAAATCATTATTGATTAGAGAAATGCAAATCAAAACAACTCTGAGGTACCACATCACACCTATCAGATTGGCCAACATGACAAAACAGGAAAATGATAAATGTTGGAGAAGATGTGGGAAAATTGGAACTAATACATTGTTGGTGGAGTTGTGAAATGGTCCAACCATTTTGGAGAACAATTTGGAACTATGCCCAAAGGGCTATAAAAATGTGCATACCCTTTGATCCAGCAATAGCACTTCTAGGGCTATATCCCAAAGAGATCAAACAAATGGGAAAAGGACCCACATGTACAAAATATTCATAGCAGCTCTTTTTTGTGGCAAAGATTGGAAATTGAGAGGATGCCCATCAATTGGGGAATGGCTGAGCAAGTTGTGGTATATGAATGTAATGGAATACTATTGTGCTATAAGAAATGATGAACAGGCTGACTTCAGAAAAACCTGGAAAGACTTATATGGTCTGATGCTGAGTGAAGTGAGCAGAACCAAGAGGACTTTGTACACAATAACAGCCACATTATGCAATGACTAATATTGTTAAACTGAACCCTTCTCAGCATTACAAGAGGATCTAAGACATCTCCAGAGGCCTCGGATGGAAAATGCTGTCCACATCCAAAGAAAGAACTATGGAAGTCGAATCGCTATCACTTATTTTTACCTTCTGTTGAGTTTTGTTTCATCTTTCTGATGGTTCCTCCTATTGGTTTTAATTTTTACTTACAACTTCACTAATGTGAAAATATGTTTAATGGGTATGTAAATGTAAAGCCTATATCAGATTGTGTGCCTCTTGGGGAGGGTGGGGGGAAGGGGGAGAAAAATTTCAACTCAAAAGCATATGGAAGTGATTGTTGATAAATCAAAATAAATTAAA